>NC_068316.1:4530764-4718264 GCF_025860055.1 Xyrauchen texanus
GCTGGACATTATCATTGACAAGACACACAAAGAAATACTCTTAAAATCAACAAATCCACATTTTCATGATGAATCCTCTTCATCAATCTTCTTCAATTCTTTACACATTTAATCTTTTTTTTCTCATTAGGATTAAACATATATACGTTTGCACATGTGCATATGAGCCAAGATCGCAGCATTATGAGGGTGGAATATTGCACATGTTTTGCATATATATATATATATAATTTTTTTTGCACTGTGACATAAATAAAAACATAATTCAATATACTTTATTTCACTTATTTTAGCTTCTATATAATTTTTTGCTCCTCATATAGAGTTTTAGGATTGCGCAGTTCTTTGCTTAGTGGTTGGATAAATTTAGCAACATGTTAATATGAGATAAACACAATATGTAAACAAACAACAAATAAACAAAGAACAATGCACGCTTAAATAGCAATGATGACCATATGAACAACATCCAAATAAGAATTTTGTCAGATTTAGCTTTCGTTCATTCAAAATGTAGATTAGTAATTAAACAAAAGCATTTGCCAGGAAAAACCAGCACAATAATAAACAAAAACCAACCAATCAAACAAACAAACAAACAAATAAGCAATAAAACATATAGTAACTCTTTACGATAAGGACATATTTGTTGACATTATTTAATGCGTTTGGTGTCATGAAATAACATTGAACAATATATAGTTTTTTACATGATTAACTAATCTTTTATGGTTACTAATGAGTTTATTTCATGTTAATTCTTAATGCATTAATTAATAGAATGTTTTATCAAATTAACATTAACCAAGATTAATAAGAGCTGTAAAAGTGTTGTTCATTGTTGGTTCATGTTAACTAATGTAGTTAGGTGATGTTAACAAATACAAACTTATTGTCAAATGTTTTCAAACATAATAAACAAACAAACAAACAAACAAACAAACAAACAAACAAACAAATACAATGCATATAGCTATATGCAACACACGTATTTCTCCCCCTATGAAAGTTTCTATATGCAGAGTATTGATTGCATATGTACAGTTTTCTTGCATTACAAATTCTGGTGAGTAATCTGCAGTCCAGAATTAAATATATTCACAGTAGTGTTCATCGTGGATATTCAGTGTTTGAGGGAGTAGCACAAGATGAAAGGATTTCAAAAACAAAAAGAAAATAGTGAGGGTACTGAAGATGAAAATGCATGAATCTACGGTCTTGCTTTAGCATCAAAATGGCCCAGAAAGCACAGGACAAAATCATAACAAATTCAGTCTAATCATTTACTTCCGTTCGTAAACACATGTTCAGCTGCGACGAGCACTGACCTGCTAAACTGGCCAAGTCCGATTCTCAAATGACCCACGATCATTCGCAAACGTCCTTAAACCACACACAGTTTCGTGCTCATTAGTGATGCGTGTTAACTGGCGCAGTCTGGTTTTGTTATTGCTGTAAATGCGAGTGTGAAGCTGTTATTCCTTTCTCTCCTCCTTTCCTCGTCGTTCTGTCACTCTTTCAACTTTTACTGCTACAAAATGGAGGGAATGGGGGAGCGACAGCGACGGAGGGGTCCTGGGGCCTCGTAAGGGTCAAAGGGCATGCTGGTGATGGGGGTCAAACGCAGGGCCGACCCCGCCATTCCTGATATGTTGTTAAGGCTGCGAGATTTCTCGTATCCAGTGGCTGCCGGATATTCATTGATTATTTGGTTTATAGATGAGATTGTTGGACCAGTTTGACGTTTAAATGTTTCGATTCATGTTAATGACATTTTCAAATGCATGTTTTTACATTAAACATGGAAAATGGATCGTTAGATGTTACATGAGGTTACATTGCGGTTTGGTTAATAATATTACGGTTTGAGTGACAATGCAGCAGACAGAATGTGAATTATGGGTAAAGGAGCAAAATAAATGAAAACATGATTGTACAGTATTATCGAAGATATCAAATGAAAGTAGAACGAATGTGAAATTTAAGGATAAGAGACATATAAAAGACACACAGACAGATACACAAGACAAGACAAAACAGGAAAATGACAGTTATGAAATTCGTCATACATTGATTTCTAAAATTCCACAACATAAAAACGAAAATACACAAAAGTCTACTTTCCCACTGGTTGAAGTAAACACAGGGCGGATGTTTGCTAGATATTCCAAAGAATTCATTGTTTGGAAGTTGGAATAGAAAAGGTCACGGTAAGTGTTTGGGTTAACCAGTGATAGTTAAGCAGGGCAGGTTGTTTTTGACTAGACAACAGATAATGCAGAAGCTTTCCGCAGACTATAGGAGATTGTCAAGGAAATCAAAGCGGCTGCTGTGAGACAATTTAGCAAATTGTAAGATGTTGAAGTAATTACTGGCCACACACACGCTGGAACATTTTGGGAGTGACAACAGCATTTATTTATGGTAGAGAATCCCGTAAGTTACTGATCATAAACGGAATAAACGAGTTGCTGCAGGTAAAGTTGATTAAGTCAAACTTTGATGTTGGCTTGAAAAGGCCTTAAAGTTTTAGACAGACTGACTGACAGACAGACAGACAGACAGACAGACAGACAGACAGACAGACAGACAGATATATGATAGATAAAAAGAAGGAAAGATTGGTACAAAGGAAGAGAAGTAAAAAGAGACTAATAGATAAAGAGAAAGAAAGAGAATAATTACAGAAGCGCTGAACCGCAAGGTAAAAATAAATTCACTAGATTAATTTTAGCTTTCTATTATACTTTCTTTCTTTCTCTTTCTTTATTTCTTTCTCTCTCTCTCTCTTTCTTTCTCTTTCTTTATTTCTTTCTTTCATACCTTTGTTTTATCTATTATACTCTCTTCTTTCTTTCTTTCTTTCTTTCTTTCTTTCATGCCTTTGTTTTATCTATTATACTCTCTTTTTTCTTTCTTTCTCTCTTTCTTTCATACCTTTGTTTTATCTATTATACTCTCTTTTTTCTTTCTTTCTTTCTTTCTTTCTTTCTTTCTTTCATACCTTTGTTTTATCTATTATACTCTCTTTTCTTTCTTTCTTTCTTTCTTTCTTTCTTTCTTTCATACCTTTGTTTTATCTATTATACTCTCTTTTTCTTTCTTTCTTTCTTTCTTTCTTTCTTTCTTTCATACCTTTGTTTTATCTATTATACTCTCTTTTTCTTTCTTTCTTTCTTTCTTTCTTTCTTTCTTTCATACCTTTGTTTTATCTATTATACTCTCTTTTTTCTTTCTTTCTTTCTCTCTTTCTTTCATACCTTTGTTTTATCTATTATACTCTCTTTTTCTTTCTTTCTTTCTTTCTTTCTTTCTTTCTTTCTTTCTTTCTTTCATACCTTTGTTTTATCTATTATACTCTCTTTTTTCTTTCTTTCTTTCTTTCTTTCTTTCTTTCTTTCTTTCTTTCTTTCTTTCATACCTTTGTTTTATCTATTATACTCTCTTTTTTCTTTCTTTCTTTCTCTCTTTCTTTCATACCTTTGTTTTACCTATTATACTCTCTTTTTTCTTTCTTTCTTTCTTTCTTTCTTTCTTTCATACCTTTGTTTTATCTATTATACTCTCTTTTTTCTTTCTTTCTTTCTTTCTTTCTTTCTTACCTTTGTTTTATCTATTATACTCTCTTTTTTCTTTCTTTCTTTCTTTCTTTCTTACCTTTGTTTTATCTATTATACTCTCTTTTTTCTTTCTCTCTTTCTCTCTTTCTTTCATACCTTTGTTTTATCTATTATACTCTCTTTTTTCATTCTTTCTTTCTTTCTCTCTCTCTTTTTCTATCTCTCTCTTTCTTTCATACCTCTATTTTATCTATTATATTCTCTTTTTTCTTTCTCTATTTCTTTCTGTCTTTCTTTCTTTCATACCTCTATTTTATCTATCTTTTATTTACGGAAGCCCTTCATGAAGTATTTTTTTTATTAGGTGTCTTAGTCCCTTCATGAGCCAATGCCCTACTCTTTTCTCTCTCAGAAACAGTTTTTTCTCTTGGAATTTGTTTTTTTTTTCCTCAGATTTTGTTTCTCCTTTCCGTACGGAAGTGGATTAGGCAATAATAAAAAAATAAAACCATCTCGAGAATAAAGTCATTATAATGCGAGATTAAACTTAACGAGTTTTTTCTCGAAACACAACGACTTTATTCTCGATATTTAATGAGTTTATTCTCAAGACTGTATTTCGACTTTTTTTCTCGAAATTTAACGAGTTTAATCTCGCATTATAATGACTTCAATCTCGAGATGGCTTTATTTTTTTTATTATTGCTTGGCCCTAATCCTCTTCCGTATTTCTGAAATTGTTTTTTTCCTCTGAATTTTTTCCCCTCAAGAGGCAACACATGATTTTTATTCTTGAAAGCTAACAATTAGCATGTGGTACCAACCTCGGCCACCAGGTGGTATTACTCATGTGAAAATGTCTTGATTTATAGTTATAGTATAATACAAATAACAAGAATGTTTGCAAATCTAAATCAAGAAAGCAAAACACAATGTTAGACATCCTTCTAACACAACAATGATTCTTGAGATAAGGAACTAAACATGTTTAAAACCTTTTCTTTTTTTAATACTAAATTCATTTTAAATGTATATATATTTAAATGTCTCAGCTAATGAACGATGTAAGGGAACAAGTTTTTATAAAAACATTTCTTTCTGAAAATTGACATTTATTCACTTCATAACTAACATCTTACTGTCATTTGTAAAGTCTTTAATTATCTAATAATATTGTTCATTAACGGAGTTGAGTGATAATATATATATATATATATATATATATATATATATATATATATATATATATATATATATAATATATCTTTTTTTCCTGTTTTCATACTATTCTTAAAATTCTGACAGAGCTGACAAAATTTAATATTTTTCCATCTTAACCATGTGTTGTAAATAAAATAAATATACCTCAGGTTGTTGGCTCAGAAAGGCACTCAGATGCTTTAAAAAATGTCACCAAGTGAAGGGCTCCCGTAAATAATAGATAGATAAAATAGAGGTCTGAAAGAAAGAGCGAAAGGAAAAAGAAAGAGAGTATAATAGATAAAACAGAGGTACGAAAGAAAGAAATATAGAAAGAAAGAAATAACATATTATAGATAGATAAAATAGAGGTAAGAAAGAAAGAAAGAAACAGAAAGAGAGAGAAGAATAGATAGACCGCATGTCAACACATGAGACAATATTGTCAAAGAAGCACCACAAAATAACGTGACTGCTTTTGCGATTGACACATTTATTTTCGTGAATCTATCGGTTAGGTTTGGGGTTGTAGATTTAAAACTCAATAGAGCATTAACCTTAAAAGCCTCAGCTGTTTGGGAGAACATTTAACTCGCTTTTAGCGCCACACAGTGGACATTTCACACATAGTATCATAGCAAAAATGTCGCCACCGCCACATAAATTTCATGAGATCTGGCTGGAAAATTTTCGGGATTCAATTTGGTCGCAGGCTGCATTTGTAAACAACTGAAGATATTTTATTCATGATTTTTCCAGGTCTGGAAAAAACACAAACCAATCTCATGAAAAGTCGTACATAATTTACGAGGTGGCTATTTCGTGTGATGTTCAAAACAAACGTTTTGTTCGAATAAAATTCCCGTATGTCTGATGCGGAAGTAAGGGTGAGTTTTGCGCACGAGGCGCTAAGGACATACTTATTAATATTATGCCCTTACCCAAACACCTAATCTAAACTTAACCAATCAGTAGAGTGTGTAAACATGATACGAAGCTGTGGTGTGTGAAAGAGGCAAGTAATTGTCGCATATTAGATTACTCATTACTCAATTCTCAAATGTATAGATGTATAAATGTATAATATCACTCTAAATTGCGAGAGAGTAAACAGAGTGCTCATGCTCATGTGGACCGCTGGCTGGTTTCCTTGACAACCTCTTCAACATCCTGTTACATTTCACTTGACTGTGATGTCATAAAGCCTAGCATAAGCTTTCCCCAAAATGGTCTAACCATTTTAAAACATGTAATTAGAGGCAACTTGTCGTTGTATTTTGTCAGACTGTAATAACAATTTCAATCAGACTTACATGAGTGTTACATCAAGATTTGGGAGTTTGTTAAACAGGCTTTTGGGACCAAAAAAAATCAAGTGAAATGTCGTGACTAGCAGCAATCTTCTGGCCACATATCACATCTGTATTTTTCTCTCTCCCTTTATCTCCCTCCAGGTGTGTTTATTTGGGAGAGAGGTGAATGTGAGAGGTGAATGTGGGAAAAATTTGCCACACGTCGACCACAGAAAAATGGAAAGAAAATACACAAGAAAAATAAATAAAAGGAAAAAAAGTAGGACAACGGCTTACACACAAACACACACATTCAGACAGAGAAAGTGCTGAGTCAGGTCTGATATATTATGCACACACACACACACACACACACACACACACACACACGCACACACACACACACACACACACACACACACACACACACACACACACACACACTAAGAGTTCCAGTAATGACAGTAAATGTGCACACGATAAAACACAACAACGCTCAAATACACACAATAACCACACACACAAAAACTCAACAATACATCCTTTTCTGTTACGTTCCTTCACACACTTTCAGTACTTGTAAAGGTCAAAGTATACTATGTTTTTCACAGTGCACGTGACTAGGGCAGGCAACTTTTAGCCACATGAATTCAGGATGCTTGAGCATATTATGTATCACAAATGTGTCAGAACGCAACTCAAAACATAGCGCAAATACACCTTCATTTTCAGCATTGCCGCAAAGTGTGATATGGAGTACTTTAGCATAACATTATTACATTACACGTACTGTAACTATACTGAACAATAGGTTAATTAACCACAAAAGAAGACTGTTTACACTGTCAACATGTTTATAGCTACTGTAGCTAAAATAATCAGAAATCAGATTTAATGGGTCAGACATTTGAAGGGTACTCTATCACCCCCTTGAGTACAGAGGTTTATTACCACCACATTCACCCTTAAATTAAAGCTCTGTCATCATTTACTCACCATCATGTTGTTCCAAACCTATTTGACTTCATCCTCAATAACAAACTTTAACATCCCCTCTGTTTACTTTTCGAGTCGAGACTGTTACACAACAGAGACTATTTAGCCTTAGACGGAGCACTTGTATTAAAATGATTGGGAGGAATTGAAACACCCAATATGGTGGATGTAGAAAAGGAAGTCCCACCAGTATCACCTTTTAGATACAGACACTGTGCATCAGCTAACTCAGAAACACACATCACCCAGTTTGGACAGGTTTGGACAACACTCACTGGGCGACAGAGAAATAAAAACAACTACTCTTGGATTCTTTTACCCGTCTGCCTGGTCAGCAACGCCGTTCAGACCGCCACACCCTCTTTTAATTTGGTTTGTCTAGTAAGAGCTTTTAAAACGATTCCACCGGAGACAGAGCGCATTAGTGAGGGTGTATGAGAATTCCAAGAGAAAGGAGGAGTGAATTTATTTAATGGGATTGATGGATACTTGATGGGTTTGTGCGGCTGATGAAACTGAAGTGTAATAATGTGAAGTTTGTGTGATAGTGGTGTGAGGAAATTTGCAATGAAAACAAGTAACCAATCAAATATACAAACACATGCAATTGTTACAATATTTTGAAAAAGTGTTGAAAAGCTACTATGAAAGCAAACACAACTAATTCTTATATTTAAAGACAAGATGAAATAAAAATGAAAAAGCATCTACTTGAGCATGATTTATCAGTGCATGTTATTCTAAAGAAAAACGGATTGTTTCATTTTGTCTTTAATTATAAATATATATACACTAAAATATGCATGCTATTACAGTGATTTTCGCAAAAATAAAAATAAAACATTTGAAATGTTTTAATATTTTAAGGCCTTTTAAGATTTTTACATTGTGAGAATATATTAATTGTAATTTTTTACCCTCAATTCTCATTACCGCAACATGAAAACATTCTGTATTATTTAAATTGTTAAGTATTAATATATATTTATATATTCTCTGTAGGTACTCCCTTTTCACTGGTTTTAATAAAATACAAAATTATCTAATATTACAACAACATCTTTTATAATGTAAAAAATGACTGTATTATGATAATGAGATTCACTAAATGACTATAGGTGATTGCTTGGACCGAACCAGAGTTTCAAGCAGACTTGGGTGCTGTTCCCGGGTGCGCACCCGAGTTCAGAAAACAGCGTTCACATAATACAGAACCGAACTTTGACATCATGTGATCTTGGGTAAACACCAAATGTGCTAGTTTGAAAGCAGCTTTAGTGTCTTCCTGAGTCTATGCACAACAAATAAGAAACTCGCCCCAATTGTTTTTTTTTCTTCTCTGAAAATATTTTTTTTCTCATGAAATATAAGTTTTTACTCACTGAGATTTAAAAACAACAAGAACACTAAAACTATAATGTCCAAGTGTGTTATGGTAATTAGATTGGGGGGTGATTTATGTAGCACCTTTTTCATACTATAGTTACATATTACATTACACTATAAGTGGCTATATACGATACGCAATGCAACATTTAAAAGTGGTTGACATCTTTAACAAATAAAATGCCCACAATATAACCAGCTTTCGTACTCCTGATGCTTCTGAGTATGATGACTAATTAGTAATACATGTAAAGCATAGAGAATTGCATAATATTGAAGTGCATATTATTGTGTATTATTACCATGTTCACTTTATAAAGAGGTATTTTCTGATTGAACATGTAAAGAAGACTTTAAAACAGGGATGTTTCAGTATACAATACCTACCCAGAGTCACGCAATAGAAATACTGGCGCTGCACTGACGGCCTGGAGATGCATGAAGGATGAAATGAGTGTTAGTCACACAGTGGAGAGAGTTAAAAACACAATGAATGACATGGAAGGACAAAAGTTTGTGTGCAAATATCAAAACCACATTTAGAAACCCTGATTGGGTGGCAAGTGCTATTTATTTCATATAAACCACAGTACATATGACCGCCATAACATCAGCTTCAGTCATTGGATGCCATATGAAATCAGTCATAATGATGATGATAATAATAATAAAAATGCATTCTCAAAAACAGGGAATGACTCCATATGATGTATGTTGACAGCAAGTGTGTCGCACAAGCCCTCAAAAGTGAAGCCAAAACGTTTCGATCGCCCCCCGGTGACTGGTCCTAGTATAGGTCATAAACCCTGCCTCCCCATGTTATTCAACGGGACGTGAGACCAACTGAAATTACACTTCACATATCTTTTTTCCAAAGATAGTTTCTGTCATTTACTGTCGTTTCTATCACGTTGATGTAATTTCAAGTGTTTGTTTTCAAAATAAGTTTGTTTTTAGTTATTTGATGCTATAAAAACGGTGCTGTGACATCATGATTGACAGCTGTGATTGACAGGTTCTCTGAGTGAAGTAGTCACTGAAGCACCAACTGACTTTTTTTTCGGGATCTTCGGAGGACTGAGGAGATTGGAGCTTTAAATTTAATATCTAAATTTCTATAATTAATTATTTCACACCATCATAAGTCAAAAGTCAAAAGTGCAGGGGCGTGTGCTTGCGATTGATTCAGCGAGAGTGAGGGCGGGGCCTTGATTTTGCGGCTTTACTTCCTGCTCACTACTGCGCAGGTCTGGTCCTGAAATCGCAACTGCGCAGACTCAAGTCCCAAGATGTCAGCGCCATATCGGGACACTGGCGGCTTCAGTTCTCACCAATGGAAAAGAGCGAAGGGGCGTCGTCCATCTTTTTTTACAGTCTATGGTTGACAGGCGATAATGAGCAGTTTTGGGAAAGCTACTTGGAAACAAGTAGTTTAATTACAATCAGTTTATTTAAAAAAAGTAGTTAGCTACACTACAAACTGAAAATGTAACTATATTTGAAGCTGCTTAAGGGTGAAATATCTTTATATAAAGATACAATTTATAATTTAAGAAGATATTATTTTTCTGGGAAATAAACGGTGAGGGTTTTTGAACGAATGAGTTAAACTGGTGATCTAAATTAGGGCGACATCTTAATCTTGAACATATACATTTAAGTTTAATACAACTAGAAAACACCCTAATTCATATAAATGTAGTCATAAACATAGTGATAAGCAGAAGCTTTTATGGTAATTAAATATTTCGGTATAATAAAGAAGACCAAGAATGCCATACATTCAGGATTCCCTGAAACTTTTTTGTTAAAATGGTTCATGAAAATGAATGAACAAATTCATTAATCAGATTTTCCAAATGATACATTTGCGAGAGGACAGTTAAGAAAAGCGCTTTTGATAGTTGCAAAAAACAGCAATGTAGCCGTTTGTCACGTTATACTCATTGGAAAAAGTAGCTGGTTACGGAAAAGTTAAAATATCGCAAAATCCTTTAAACAACAATCCCCCCAATAATCAAAACAAGCAAGTACAATCCCCCCATTATTTATACCATGATCAATGGAAACATGTAAATGCCTCCTGTAGCACGGTTGCATTTTCACTCTAAAATGACATTTTTACTCCATTGACGATTAGGTTTAGAGTTGGGGTTTGGGTTAGGCATATATCTTATATTACTTACAAAATCATTAACTCGCTTTTGGCGCCACCTTGTGAATAATCCACCCGGAATCTCAACACTTCCAGATACAGCCACAGGGGGAAGTGATTTGAATTTCGGTAAGCACAGACGGGTTTCTGCGACAAAACTTTCAACCTACGGTTGCGTCATATCAGTGTCATATACTGTATGTTGCTATGAAGGTCACATGTACACAGCATACAAAGTGGTGCTATTTCAGCCCAGCCTGTTACGGTAGTATGTCGGTGTGTTGACCACTGGGCTGTTGGAAATAGAGAGAGCTCACATTACCCACAATTAAGCTTTATCTATTGGCTTCTGACCAGAATGCAAAGCACCACATCCATGGCAGGCTGCTGACCACACTGGAATGTCTAGTGTTGTAACAAGAGAGCCGATCTACTGCTCTGATACTGTTCTGTGTTCTCAAACTAGACTTTTAACTTAAACAGTGCGTGTTGTGTCATCTGTTGACCTCAGAAACAATGTAGCACTGCCCACAATGCACAGATGTTAAATAGGTGGCCTTCAAATACTGATATAACCACAATCCAGTTCAGTTGATGCGATCGTTTCTAAATGATAAGTTAAGATATTTGCAAAGGGTGTGGACAGGAAATGCACATTTGCTGAGAAACACACACATGCAACATCAATAGCATCACAAATAGACATGGGTGGAGTGTGTGTGTGTGTGTGTGTGTGTGTGTATGTGTGATATGAGATGAGTTTTTTATAGTGACATACTTTGTAATAATTGATGATAAATATAAAATTTTAATTGTATAAAATCACCAAATCCAGATTTCTAATGTACTTTCAACATCGTTGTATTCAGTTGTCTCTCTCATTAGTATTTTTGTCTTTTCAGCATAAATTGAAAATAATTATGTATAGCAACAAAATAATAAAATTGCATCAAGCCAAATTTAAAGATACAATGCACCATTTAGTAAGGATTGCAATTGAATTAAGCCATTAGGACATACAAATTTACACCCCTGTAATGCATAACCTCTTCACTGTTTATAGACTAAATATAGACCTGATGGAGACCCTGTTGTAATAATAATAATAATAAATATACTGTGTTCATGCTATTACCTTGTACACCACATGATCGAACTAGAGCACACCTGTTTTGAAAAATGTCTTTCTCATGGCGACTCTCATAAAAGCTCTCGTTTTTTCCAGGTTAAGCCATTTTAGGCTACAATTTGTATGCACAAAATGCAAATACCAATCAAATGAGAATTTACACTTTTTAAAAAATTATTACCGAAGAATGCAAACATATATAATTCACAAGGGTTATGTCATCCATTTATTTTAATATTATTGTTTTTTTTTATTGATTCATTGGGGTTCACCCAATAATGTTTTTGCACCCAAAACAGTAATAAGTAATCTGGATTCCTGTTCATAATTGTTTAACTGCTCAATCCTTCCAATATAACCTCTTGGCAAATCTGCACTACATTGTGACAGATTAATAACACAAATGCGCACTCTTTCCTTGTGTTAGAATGATATGCAGAGCTGTATGTGCTACACACAGTCAAGAACAGCACAAGGTTTGACAGACTTTCCCATTCGTTACTGTCTTATTGTTAGTTCTTCTGGTGTTTAGGAATCTCTTTGGCTTCCTCTGTGTTACTTCCAGACTGATCTCATGAAACTTATGAGACTACGGTGACATTTTTTGCAAAATATTACGTGGTTCATTATACGTATTGCGGCAGTTCCAAGGTGAGATGTCCACAGAGTAACCAATAGTGTCATAAAAAGCAAATGTGGTGCAACTGTGGTGCTTCTATGACACTTTCGGCTCATGTGTCGACGTCGTGCACTTCAGGACTCATACTCCTATCCTTTGTGTCACAAGTGCAACACTCTTTTAATGGAACTACTGTACAATTTGATTGCACCTGGTAAATGTAGTTGTAACGCTACCATAAGTGTTTGGATGTCTTAAGATAACATTGTGTGAGGAACAGGGTGAAACATACATGTTTAGGAACTACAGTAGATAATCTGCTGTTTTACTCATGATACTGTATGTGTGAAAGTAAATAAAAGTCATTGTTGTAGCACCTCTGCTGTTCATTTCACCAGGAAACTGCCACAATATGTACAACGAGCCAATTTGAAAGTATCAACCAGAAAATGGGGCACTAATGAACTGGACAAGAAAATGGACAATTCTGCACAGTCTGAAGGGCTAAAACATTTCAGATGAAAAGGACAATGAAATATGATATGGAAGAAGACAAAAGAATGATAGAAGTGAGAGAGCAGAAAGAAGAGACAACTCACAATGGTATATAGAGATCCTCACAGAGACTTCCAGAAGTCTGATACTGACTTTGACTCTGAGCGAATAGCCTCATGCAAACAGCATTAGAGCAGGGAAGGTCAATACGCGCCACACACACACACACACACACACACACACACACACACACACGCACACACACACTCTCTCTCTCTCTCTCTCTCTCTCTCTCTCTCTCTCTCTTTCGCTCACACACTTTCCTCTAAGAACAGTGAATAGCATTTAGGGATTATATTGCACATAAAGAGATCACTGTAACGCCCAGAGCAATATGAGTGTGTGAGTATGTGTGTCTAGGTTTAGAGATGGCAAGTGAACAATCAGAGTATATTTAGATCATAAATTGACTCCCATTAGCCAATTGGACGCACTGAGTATCTCACACACTACCTGAATCATCTAAAATTAGCAAATTGAAGTCCATTTAATTGAGACACTGTGGCTACGTTACAAAATCCAGTGAGCTGCTTTGCTGTGTATGCTCTACATAGGAAGCTAGCTTTGGAAGCAGCATGCTAACTGAAATGGGACCTCATAAGTGACTAATCTGACATGCTTTCTGTGGGCACTAATGGTTAATGGTCACTTAAGCACCACACCAAGAAGTGCCCGGGAGAATCAAGCAATGCTAACAGTTAATTCCAGTATAGCCAGACGTTAGCATGTTGCTAAGCTAACAACTGTGTACTCTCACCCAGTGTTTGTGTTTTGTGCTTGTTAAATATTATTGTTTGATTAAATGGAACTATTTTCTGATTAGAAAAGTGCTGACTTGTACTTTTGTGAAAACGAGGTATCTTATAAGGCAGCATACTTTGTGTGTTAAAACAAGGATATTCATTTTATGACTTTATTGTGCAATCCTTGACTAAAGAGCTGTGATATACAGTATTTAACCTTCATTCCAATAAACTGTAACTGACATCACATTTACTATTGCTCATACTTAGCTTAGCATAGTTAGCATACTTCGTTCAAACCCCTGGTAGTAAACTTTGGTGCGTAACTGTTTTTGATATATGAAATCTTTTTAATTTGTTACAATGGGTGTCGTTCCTTAATATTAGTTCATGTGTAATTTATTGAGAGATTATTGAATGTGACTTTTAAGACGTTCACAGCTGCGCGCTGTCACAGACTGTCAAGCGGAGTCTATCACTGCTGCTGCATTATGCTCATCAAACAAAGTGAAACACTTTCTTTGCTTCGCACAGTGAAAAAATTATAGTTTTGTCATTCAATGCCTTCATTTAACACCAAGATAAGCAGATATTTCAAGATTAAAATTGCAACTTCAACTTAAAGGCGACTGTGATAGGGCGGAGGGCGGGGCCGGGTCAGGCTAATCAGGCTAATCAAGCCTCAGAGAGGGATAAAGGCTGACTGGAAGCTGCAGTGCGAGAGAGAGATTGACGGACAGCTGTCCGACACCTTTGTGTTTTTGTCTTTTTGGTTAAGTTCTTCATTAAGCTATTATTTATATTGTCAAGCCGGTTCTCGCCTCCTCCTTTCCATGAATCCCTTTACACAGGGGTATTACTGTGAGGTATTTTGAGCTGAAACTTGACAGACACATTCTGGGGACATCTGAGACTTATATTACTTAGGGTAAAAAGAGGCATAATATGTCCCCTTTTTGGCAGCATGTTGTTGAGGCTTTAATGATAACACTGGCTTTTCTGTGACATGATGATGGTACTTTTCAGGGTGATTTTGTGTACATTTTTGAATCAGTGCAGCAATATATCAGTGCACTTTCTATCGCATCCTGCATGTCATGAGCAGTATTTATGAATTTACCCCATGCCCTCATGGGGGTACTGGAAACTTTGGGCTGATTAACCATATAAATTCATGCAAATATCCAAATTAAATGTAAATGCTTTGAGATATGCGGGCGCAAGGTGATCATATGTGAAGAGTGTTCCTTGACTGGGATTGGTGCCCTACGTAGGCTGCGTACTCTGCATATAGGGAGCGGCGATACTATGTACAGAACTAATTATCTAAATAATTTCGACACAAAACTGTAACTACACTGAACTAAGAACCCATAAAGGACTTAGCTATGAAATAGCGAATGTAGGCATTAATAAAACATGATCTTGCTTTGGTTTATATTTCAGCATTATATATAATGTCCCTGTGGGACATTGTTCACATTTCCACCATAATAATTACTAGAAAGGTTTCCAAACCTCTCTTCTTATTGATAAATTCCTCCAGATCAGACAAGAGTCCTTAAAGGGATAGTCCACCCAAAAATGAAAATTCTCTCATATATACACAATGGCATGAGGGTGAGCAAATTATGAGAGAATTTTTATTTTTGGGTGAACTACCGCTTTAAAGTGATATATAGCTCAGCCATAATTTAATATTCTGTCATCATTTCCCTACCCTCATGTTGTTCCAAACCAGTGTGACCTTCTGTATTCTGTGGAACTAAAAAGATGTTAGACAGAATGTTAGAGACAGACAGTCAGTGTCGATCTCTCAGGTCCAGCAAACCCTTCTCTGCTGGCCTAACATGCCAAATAAATAAATATTTTTCATCCTTTCATTCTCAATCACCTTTTTGCCTATGTATTTTAATCTGAGAAAGAGATCCTTATGGATTTAAAAACACGAGATGTTCTGCATGACCGTGTAATTGCTTAATTTATTAATCAGGAAAGGAGGATTGATTTTTCACTTCAAGTAAATTGGTAAGTGCTTTTTACATTGTTATAGCAACATCAGGAGTTTTCTAAGTGTAAATTAGGCTGCTTGAGCATTCAGTGTCGGATCAAGTTTTGAAAAGTAGTGCTGCATTTCATTCAACTCGAAAAGTTGGATTTTCCAACTTCCTACTTGGAAAAGTACAATGGGATGCATCTTGAAGTCAGAATTACAACTTGTTAACCGATTCTGCTGAGATGCAGGTGCATGATGTCACACAAACATGTCGACATTCAGGGAGATCTAAAAAGTAAGTGATAAACATTCACTTTATTGAGTAATATTGATAAATGAGTTTGTTTCCACATTACATGATATTAAAGCTTGTTTATCAAACACCTGCAGAAACAGGAGTATAAAACCTTATTATCTCTTTTGATAATCGTTCACCTGAAGCACAAATGTAGCGCTGCAGCATTGTTTATCAGTTGGGATGCTAGGAGACATAGCGCTGCAGCATTGTTTATCAGTTGGGTTGCTAGGAGACATAGCGCTGCAGCATTGTTTATCAGTTGGGTTGCTAGGAGACATAGCGCTGCAGCATTGTTTATCAGTTGGGTTGCTAGGAGACATAGCGCTGCAGCATTGTTTATCAGTTGGGTTGCTAGGAGACATAGCTCTGCAGCATTGTTTATCAGTTGGGTTGCTAGGAGACATAGCGCTGCAGCATTGTTTATCAGTTGGGTTGCTAGGAGACATAGCGCTGCAGCATTGTTTATCAGTTGGGTTGCTAGGAGACATAGCGCTGCAGCATTGTTTATCAGTTGGGTTGTTAGGAGACATAGCGCTGCAGCATTGTTTATCAGTTGGGTTGCTAGGAGACATAGCGCTGCAGCATTGTTTATCAGTTGGGTTGCTAGGAGACATAGCTCTGCAGCATTGTTTATCAGTTGGGTTGCTAGGAGACATAGCGCTGCAGCATTGTTTATCAGTTGGGTTGCTAGGAGACATAGCACTGCAGCATTGTTTATCAGTTGGGTTGCTAGGAGACATAGCGCTGCAGCATTGTTTATCAGTTGGGTTGTTAGGAGACATAGCGCTGCAGCATTGTTTATCAGTTGGGTTGCTAGGAGACATAGCGCTGCAGCATTGTTTATCAGTTGGGTTGCTAGGAGACATAGCGCTGCAGCATTGTTTATCAGTTGGGTTGCTAGGAGACATAGCGCTGCATTATAAGCTAACAGGAGCGTTGCAGTTCCAAATATCAGGGAATGGAATACATTTATGGTCGGATATATCAAGTAGGAATATCTCACATCCAACTCGAATGGAACGCAGCATAAACGTGTACCCTGACGAAACAAAATTTATTGCAAGCAACATTTAAATCGCAAATTTTATTAGATCGATTTTTCCAGGTATTATAGACCTCCTTAGTAGATTCATATGAAAAATTATGATTTTTGAATGTCTGTTCGGGAGACGTTCATTTCACAAACAGTCATGCTGCAGGTAAAATTAGGCTTGCTTGAGCATTAAGTGTCATTTCAAGTTCTGGCTTTCGTGCGTGGACATGTTTTTAAAATGTCAATTGGTATTAATAGTTAGCTGCAAAATAATGTATGATGCCCAAAAGGCACAGGGTGTCTTATTCATTGTGAAACTGTGTTTTATTAATGGCATGAATCACACTGAAGGCCCAGACTTTAAATGCATGTCCCTCCACTGCTGACAGTCTCGGTCACCATCCACTTTCAAAATATGGAGAAAAAAACCCACACATTCACTGAAAGTAAATGAAATGGCAAACATTCTGTCTAATATCTCCTAATTTTGTTACAAGAAAGAAAGAAAGTCATACAGGTTTAGAACAACATCATGGTGAATGATGACAGAATTTCCATCAATAATAATAAAAATAATAATAATTCTGTAATACATGGTAAATGTTTATTATGTTATGGAATATAGGGGGAGTGAAAGTAACAAATTAATCACTACTTGAGGACTCTTTTAATTGGATAATTTCTTACTCCTACTCAAGTAATTGTTTATGTTAGTACTTTTACTTCTACTTGAGTAATATATTTTTTTAAAGTAATTGTACTTTTAGTTGAGTACAGTTTTTGGCTACTCTACCCACCTATGGTTAATATTTGGAAAAGTCTTTGCATCTGTGATTGAAAAGATTTTGCATTTATGATGCCAAAACATTTTGCTAGGTAGGCAGCTCACTAGGGTCTGGAACGAAGCCTGGATAGCAGTTTGGCTGAAGACAGGCCGGATTAGTTTACATTTCTGGTTTGGCTTGGAGTTGTTTTACCCAAAACAACAGAACCCACACACACACACACACACACACACACACACACACACACACACGCACGGGACTTGTTAACAATCTTATAACATCATTTGTATGTGTGTCTATGCTCTGGACATTATAGAGATATAGAGACTGCTGTCCTGGAAGACAATGCTAAGCTCAAGACCAGGATAAGTGCTGGGATGGATGTGGGCTTGGGAGAGTTACCACAGTATTATGGTTTGTTCTTAGCTTCTCTACATTAGACTGTCTGTGAGTCTGTCCAAATATCCCATTTTCAGTCTGTCAACCAGTCAGTCAGATGTCAGAATATTAAATAGCACACACACAGCACACACACACACACACACACACACACACACACACACACACACACACTTCAAAACGAGATCCAACACGCACACTAGGAACTGAAGCAGGCTGAGGTCCTATGAGGAGATTCTTAAAACTGTACCACACAAAAACACTCTTCCTCTGGCACTTTGTCCTGCACTGAAAAATCTTATTTCAGCATAAGTATTTTTGCCTTTTTCCAGTAAAAATGACTTATAAAGTTTAAAAAATATTAATTTTGTTAATCCAATTACATAAAAAACTTGTTTACAGAGAATGTCCTATATAGGTGTCTGTTCAACTTTGGGCACTTTCAGCACTGGATTTCAAGGAAGTAAAGTCTCATTAAAACAATGTTTTAACACTCTAACTAGTTTATTCAATTAGTCGATTAACGATGTCCAAAAGAAAATTCCCACCAATTCTTTTCATTAAAATTCTCACCACAGTGTCATTTCCAGCCAATCTCAAATTCTGTGTGTAAGTTTCTGTGCTGGAAATGACATTTTTTATGTTTTTGAAATAAAAATGTCTTGCTGAGGCTGATTACATATTTAACTTTTTATGTATCTTAAATTAAATAATATTTTCACACTTTTTACCTAATTTGGCAAAATTGCAGCTTGATTGGAAATGATGCCCAAATATGTGGATGTGTATTCTGCTTACAAGTGGTAGTTATTTTGATTATTCTATGATTTCTTCAAACAACACGTCTCATATTTCATCTCAAGTGTGCTCTTCACTGACACTTTTGTCCACTTGGTTAACAATTACACTAACTTTTGAAAAAACTTTGTTAGGGGCAAAATTGTTAGTGTGGTGGAAATGATGCCACAATTGTGGGACAGTTGTAATGTTTGAAAAATGTATAGTTAGCATGTTCATGCAATTAATATCAAAATGGTTTGTTTCTTTCACTATTTGTTTAGATAATCATAGTTTATAACATGCAATAATTTGGATTTTCATAGCTTAATATTGAAAGTCTGGGTCTGGGAAAGTTTCAAACAATATATTTTATACATAAAAGTCATCTTAAAAGTACCAAAAACAAATTATAAAGGCCTGATAAAAAGTTCCCAATTCAGTTTTAATGAGACCTTCACATAACAAAAAGAAAAACCCGGTGACACTTTATTTTAGTGTCCTTGTAACTTACCCTAAACCAAACCCTAACCATCAACCTATAAGTACATGATGTTAATTATTATTACTCAGTACGTATGTGTGCAATTACACTGGAACAAGGACACTGTAAAATATGAATTTTCATTTTTGGGTACACTGTCCCTTTAAAACAATTATCAGCTGTGGTGACAAATGTCCAATGAAATTTTGCTTCTCAAATAAATGTATCTTGTTTTAAGGATATCTATATATTTTTACTGGAAAACAAGGCATTGTTTTACAGTGCGTCAATGTTGTTCTCTTTCTGAAAGCTTCAAAGTGTTGCGACCATCAGTAACGTAAAACGATCGCAGTGTATTGCTGGATGGCACAGAACCAAGAAATTCCACTCTTTAGAATTTACCTTGACCTCTATAGACTCCTGACCTTTAACCCTGGGGCAATTCGACACAGCACAGACTCCTAAACAACAGCAACATGCAAATAAGTTCACTTTCCCATGTGTTTGTGTGTTTATGTGTTGCCTTGGTGAGCATGTGTGTGTGTCACACATCACGCCAGGGTTAAAGGTCACCGGTAGAGTGAGGAAAACACACTAAGCAACATCACGTCACAACAAACACGACACACACACGCACACACACAGCGAGGAGAGGGTAGACAGTAGAACAGTTAGAGAATATAAGAAGCAACATACAAACGCGAGATATGACACAACCTGGAGGAAAAGACAATACAGAGTGTGTGAGATCCCCCTGAACACACACACACACACACACACACACACACACACACACACACACACACACACACACACACACACACACACACACTCTGCAGCAGGTGCAGTTCATACAATATGTAATTGCAGTGGATCTCATGTGACATTGAAACAGTGAATTATATTTGTTACACAACTCTACAATGTCCAACTTTATCCCATTCACAAGTCTTTCTCATTACAGAGTATGTTATACATCAGAGTTAAGATTGGGTTTCTGCCCTTTTCTGAGGTCCCCAACATTTGTCTTTCATATCCTAATGAATGAGACAGTAAGTATATCCTGTTGCTAATGCAACACCCTTGGTTTAGAAGAATATTCCAGGTTATTTTCAAAGTACCGCATCTGTGGCATGCTGTCGATTACCACAGAAAATAAACTCGACTATACTCCCTCAGTGTGTATAGACCATAGCCGTAATTTATGGTGGGGGTCCACTATCAATTTTGCCATGGCCATATTTTTCCCTCCCACTTATGAACACTTTATGAAAGCCATTTTTATGTGGATGTGTCTAATACGAGCGAATTGGGTGATTCTCTAAAATCTGTCAAGAAAATGTCCTGGTTATATTTAACACAGAGAAAAAAAGAAAAAAAGAAAAAAAAATAAAAAATATATATATATATATATATATATATATGAAAAAATATTTTGCATACAGAAAATGAAGCTATTTTTGCTTGTGACAATATTTTCAGGACACGTTAAGCACATTTTATACTGCAATTCTTCTTATGTCTTATGTCTTAGTAACAAGACATTTTTTACAAATTTTAATTTTTATTATTATTAAAATCAGTGAAAATGAAAGGTAGTACCAAGGGGGTGCTATTATAATGTATAAATACAATTTAAATTTTAAAAAATGTCATGTTGCAGTAATGGCAATATCATAATGACCATCTTTTTCGCATTGCGGAATCGCATTGTTGGGTAAAATGTGTGTAACTGTCATGAAAATTATGTCACAATGTTAAAAAACATCAATGGCCCTTATAAATAGGCTATATGCAAAATATAACTGTCTACGTTTCTTTTGATTTTGGAGTAAAAATAGGACCAGGACATTTTCTTGAAAGGTTTTGTGAGAATCACTCAGCTGCCTCAAATCCAGTGATATCGTATAACAAAATGCAAACAAATGTGCCCTGACGTACAGCTGCAATTGCCACCAGAAGCAGCAGATGTGAGGATTACGCCATAATGTTGTTTTTTTTTTACCAGTTTATCTGTGCCCTTATTAACGTATTATTATGTAGAAAAATCATTATTTTTAATCTGAATGCAATTCATAATAAATTGTTGACTTTTGGAATGAGCAAATGCTCAACTAAGGCCACACCCACACTAATCTGTTTTCCAAAGCATGCAGTAGTGGAGAGCATTTTTGAAAGTCTCCATTTTCAGTGGAGAAAACACCGTTCTAGTGTGGACGAGAGGTGTAAACGTATAGTGAAATAAATGTGTTTCAAACTAAAACGTATTAGTGTGAACGTGGCTGTAGGTCATATCAACACTACTTTTTCGGTACAGTTTTTCGGTTTCTTAAAGTCATCATTTATTCTTAAAGTATGTGGTATTGTACAGCGTTTTTTTTTTTTGTGGACGAAAACGGTGTTATGGTGTGGATGAGAGGTGTAAACGAAGCGAAATGTATGCGTTTTCAAAATAAAATGTATTAGTGTGGACGTGGCCTAAAACAAGTGTTATGGTGTCTTTACTTTTTTTTTAAAGTTCTGGTGGTGGTGTAGTGTCTAAACCACATAACTGGTAAACTGATAATCAGAAGGTCACTGGTTCTATCCCCACAGCCTCCACCATTGTGTCCTTGAGCAAGGCACTTAATTCCAGGTTGCTCCGGGGGGATTGTCCCTGTAATAAGTGCACTGTAAGTCGCTTTGGATAAAAGCGTCTGCCAAATGCATAAATGTAAATGTTTACAGTAGTACACTTACAATGGAAGCCTAACAGCCCTAAGAACAAAACGAAACAATGTTTCAAACATACTGTATAGCAAAGTGCAGCGGTATTGCAGTAGTGTTCTGCAAATGGAAACAATTGCAAATTGGGTTTGGAACAAAATGAGGAGTGAATGGTGTGAACTATCCCATTTAAGTTAAAAATAACCTGGAATATTCCTTTAACATGTCTTATATATTTGACCCATTGTCTACTGTCCTTTGGACCAAATGGTGTCAGACAAATGCTTTTTTTTTTTGCAATCTCAGTTTTGTTTTTGCTGAGTGCATGCAACAGTATATGTCTTGTTTAAAACTGGTGATGCATTTCCCCCAATGGACACATGATTTGACTGTACAGAGTGGAACAGTCAGCAGTTTAATTCAACAGTTTGCACAAATTTAAGGTTGCAAATGTATCTGTCACAGTGTTTGGAATCCAACCTTAAACTCATATTCAGTGACATCATAAACATTAGATTCATTTTCCTTTAACAGATGAAACTAATGACAGTTTGTTAGGATAACAACACAACACTGACACAGCAATTTACACTCAACAACACACCCATATAAGTTTAGTTTTTGTAAGTGTGTGTGTATGTAGTTGTGATGTTAAACATAGCTTATTCTGTTTCATTTGAAATGAAAAATGAGTGTTTAGGTGCATGTTTTTTTTGTATGTTTTATGGGTTTTGCATTTACTGATTTGGTGTTTACCTCTGACAGCTATGGTTTGATCCACGAGGAGGCGGAGTTTGCATTAAAGTCCTGTTGCAACATGGAGCCTTCCAGCTTATTCCATTCCTCTGAGAGGGGTGGATCGGGGGCCACCGCCAGGGCTCCCGACTCTAACGTGGCAAACGGAGTTGGGTTGCGGTGGGGGTGGAAGAGTTTTTGTGGGCGGCAATCAAGGGCAAATTGGGTTTGGGGAATTAGGTGTGCATGGTTTGGATATAGGAGGGTGTAGTCAGTGTTTTTGTGGGTACAGAGGGGAAGAGGTGCAGGGAGGAGATTTGTGTGGTTGTTTGCGGGGTGTTGCATGTGATAGAAGATTTGTTGTGTTGATATCAGTGAAATAAAGGCAAACAGAATATAGGATTGCGGAAAACGCATGGAAAGAAAAATGAAAGCAGTTGAGAATACGGAAGAAGACAAAGGATAAAAATAAAGAGGATAGTGCATTGAAGACAAATAAAGAGAGGCGGGATCAAAAAGACAGAGATAGCAAAGTGGCAGACAAAATAATGATTATTAGATTATTTTTAAGAAAAATGATTGAAACAACAAAAGATGTGCAAAAATCCAGAAAGTATAGAAAGAAAAGCTAGAGTCAGTGTTGGGTTAAAAAAAAAAGTCCCCGTAGATTATTGTGGTTATAAGGGTGTTTGAGTAACTTGGGTACTCATGAAAAGAACCAAACAGACCCCTTAAAGTGGACCAAAAAGTGAAAGTAGTGGAAACGAACCTAGTTCACTTTACATTCACACTGTCCCTGGCCTTAAAAGTGGATTCAGATATCATTTCCATTTCGCTTTTTGATTTGTAACAAGTAGCATGTTATGAAGGTTTTTAAAATAGTTTTACAAATCTACTTTACAAATCTAAATTATTTGACTTGTATGTTTTTACTACTTTTGCAACAAAATCTCAATGTTCTCTCTTTGCACTGTCAATCAAACAAGTAATAGCCAGTCCTGAGGCATTTTACTATTCAGAAATTGGCATAATTAATTCTAATAATGAAGTAATGGCCAGCATCGTCTAATCACTGCCAACCATATTAAAAATAAAATTAAACATTATAAATTCTGAATCTAGGTACTGATTATCATTGCCCCATGTCTGCCAAACATGTTGAGTGGTCCAAACATCATCTGCAGCCTGAAACTGAACTTTTGATAGGAAGTTTGGATTACACTTGGCTTCATAGGAAAGCTATAGGATGTTCACTTGCTCCCTATTTAGTGAATGACAGCCTCCAGTGTGCTGTCGGTCTGCACTAGTCTCAGAACTGTTCGAAATGCACCGTATATTCATCGTAATGTCATATAAAGCCTCTGAAAACAAATGTATTTTTCTCAATGTCCAATTAAAACCTTGTGTTATTGTACACATTAGTGTACATTGTGTTTATCAGAGTGGCGTTTCAAGATAAATCGTTCAAATTTTTCAAATGTCATATCGGATGAAACTAGAGACTCTAATCTTTTGACTCAAACATGTTTCAGTGTAAAAACGTAATTTGGTTTCTAACCAGATGTAGTTTTGTTGGCGTTTCTCACCAAAGACAAACTCTGCTGTGATCAGTGCCATGTTGTTTTCTCACATGACTCCATATATCAACATTTTAACCCTTTACTGACAGCACACATTCTACTGAACTGAGAACAGTTGATTTAAATTATATTAAATTATGCGTTGCGTATAGACAAGCCACAATACACTGTCCACGCACGTATAAACAGGGTCGCCCAAGGTATTTTACTTTACTTAATTTACTTACTTTATTTACTTCCTTACTTTGATTACTATATATATATATATATATATATATATATATATATATATATATATATATATATATATATATATAGAATAAACTAGTAATAAACTTTGATGCATTGAAAGGAAAATTATGGAAATGGAAATATAAAGTGAACCAGGTGTGCTTATGTTATGTGCACAATACGGCATAAGCTACATGCACTGCATACTTAAAATGAAATGCTCAGGAGGTGGTCTTAGCTTGTTTCACATTAAAGGGGTCTTAATTTGGAGTTAATTTGGAACATTCACATATAAGCCAAAATACTTGCAAACTACTCTCAGATCACAAACCAACAAAGTGTGAAAGCACCCTGAGAGTTTAAGTTGTTATATAATCTGTATTTTTGGCTCCACTTGCTGAGACGCCACAGTGGAATCAAACAAGCTTTCAGAGAGTTGGGCTTCAGAGTGCTTTAAAGTGTGCAATGTTTTTTTGGAGGTCACTATGTGATGTTGATGTGTTCAAATCAGCGTTGGGGTAATTAGAATGGAAAATTATATTTATAAGTGTTGATCTGTATTTAAGTTTAACGGGTTTATTAAAACACGATTATGAGACAACTAGGCTGAGACTGTGGCACTGTTGTTTGCCTTCACTGTGTGACTGTGTGACTGTGTGAATGTGTGTCAGTGTGTGTAAGCAGTGTACAGAAGTGTAAACATACCTTTCCGCACATTTCCATCAGTGGGTCTGAACTCTCGCGTGTTGAGGAGGAAGCAGGCTCTGTCCTGCTGGTAACGCTCTCGGGTCCGGCCCATCGGGCTTCGCTCGTCTGGACTGAGAACCTGATCGATTGTTGGACAGTCCTCATTTGCTAGAGCGGCACTCGCTGCATCACCGTTCTGCTTTGAGTCTGAAGAGAGAGATGAATGAAACAGATACAGAGAGAGAGAGAACTGAAGGGAGGAGGCAAAAGACAAAACACGGCGCTAAACTGCAAAAAAAAATAAAAAACATTTGTAATCAGCATTTTTTCGCTTGAGTTTCAGTAAACAAATCGAAACATATAAAACTAGATAAATGGACTTTTAAATATATATTTTTAATTGATTAAGATATTTAAACTTATAATCAGAGAATATACTGTATCTTAAATTTAAACAACATGAGTTTTAGCTTGTGAGTTTTAGGGTTATGTTTTTTTGGGCTTATTTAAAAAAAGATATGGTTGCTTGTTAGGAAAATCTGACCAGCTACTTCACGTTTTTACATTTATGGTCGCTGTTTTCTCCATTGCATTGATTGACACTGTCTGCTCACAGTCTCACAATAATATCAGTGCTATAGTGTAACTCGCCCTCCCTCAAATCCCCAAGTGGACCAATCCCGCCCTTCCTCCCCCTCATTGGAGCAAAATCTCCTAGTATTCAAGCAGCATGCATACACTGCCACCGGTGTCATCTCTTCTCTAGCTTCTCCAAGACTTTCTACCCTGTCATTTATTTAATGTTTATTTAGTCTGTATACTGTCTGTATACTGTATGTGTGGTACAGTATGAGTGCATGTTAATCTCACCTCTGTTAATTTCAATAATTTCCTCCTGAGCTAGTGGGCAGTCTCCCGTCAGCCCGCTTGACCCCAGCACACCACCCAGCACATTACCCAGGATCCTCTGGGGTGAGGCTGTCGCCATGGCGAGGGCATCCGGCTTGCAGTAATTGGGCGAGCCGGGTTGCGGCGCTCGTGGGATATGTTTATTTTTCTTTTTGGGCAGCTTCTGTTTGGCCATGGCAAGAGAGTAATACATGCCGAAGTTATTGACAATCACAGGCACTGGCATTGCAATAGTCAGCACGCCCGCCAGGGCACACAGCGCCCCCACCAGCATGCCCGACCAAGTCTCCGGGTACATATCTCCATAACCCAAGGTGGTCATGGTAACCACAGCCCACCAGAAACCAATGGGGATATTTTTAAAGTTGGTGTGTTTGCTTGCCGTAGGGTCGTCTGGACTTGCTCCTATCCTCTCAGCATAGTAGATCATAGTGGCGAAGATGAGAACTCCAAGCGCGAGGAAGATGATGAGGAGGAGGAACTCGTTGGTGCTGGCGCGAAGCGTGTGTCCAAGAACACGCAAGCCCACAAAGTGACGAGTCAGCTTGAAGATGCGTAGAATCCGAACGAACCGCACCACGCGTAGGAAGCCCAGGACGTCTTTCGCTGCTTTGGAGGAAAGCCCACTCAGTCCGACCTCTAGGTAGAAGGGCAAGATGGCAACAAAATCTATGATGTTTAACGAGCTCTTGAAGAACTCAACTTTGTCAGGACAGAAGACGACGCGTGTGAAAACCTCGATGGTAAACCAAATCACGCACACTCCCTCCACGTACATCAACCAACTGTCCGTGACCACTTCGTGTACGATCTCCTCCTTCGTAACGTTCCCCTCTGTAATATTCTCAGTTTTGTTATAAATGGTGTTGAAAGCTTCATGTGTCTCCATGCAAAAAGTGGAAATGGAAATAAGGATGAATAGAAGGGATCCAAATGCCACATACTGAAGAACGAGAAACAGAGAATCAGAAAGACATAGTTAGTTTGAAGTAACAAACATCCATTATTCCAGTAAGTAGTCACTTAGTGGACACGTTTATCCAAAGCAACTTACAGTACACTTATTACTGGAACAATACCCCTTAAGATTAAGTGCTTTGCTCAAGGGCACAATGGTAATAGCTCGTGACTCACTTCTTACAGGGCTTGAACAAACATCCTTCTGGTTACAAGCCCTGGTTTTTAGCCACTACGCCATGGTGGGAACTCCAAAACATTTTATATAACTATATAACAGAGATGGATCCATCTCTGTAACATAGACAGGATTCGAGGCACACTTAAGTTGCAAATACATACACTTGAGGCTCAGAACAAATTTTGAGACTAGCCTTGGACTCCGATTTAGAACTCCAAAGATATTCTCATTCTGATGAGTGGATACCACCCACAAACTCATAGACCCCTTAAGATGATATTATATTTATGAATTGCCTTTGGAAAAGATGGGAATATATGTTACTTCTCTATACTGGCTAATGCATACTGTAGTTTGTCCTTTAGATTACAGGATCTGTCAATTACATTATTTTATTTCCTCTAGACCTTGACAGTTTGTGTATGGCAGATCAGTTTTTATAGCCATATTGACAATATATAGCTTCAAGTATCTGTGACACCACATGAACCCCAATGACCTAACCCTAAGGACTGGTAAAACAATACCTTTCTATAAATTGAGACAGATCATAGCTTTACATACAAAGCATAGCGAAGGAATATCTAATGTCCAGACAAGACCCTCCAAGAACTGTTTCTGTAGCTCAAGTGGTAGAACATGGTGCTAGTAATGCAAAGGTCATGGGTTCAATTCCCAGAAAAAAACACATACTGATAAAATGCCTTTGCTTTGAATACAAGCGTCTGCTAAATGGATAAATGTAAATGTTGACCCAGACCAAGAGTAAACCCTTCAAGACCAAGACTAAGACTATGCAGGTCCAGACTAGTCCTTTGCAGGCCCAGACCAAGACTAGACCTCTCAAAACCAAGACAAGACTTAAGACCCAGACCAAACAACATTTAAGACCATAAGGTCAAGGCTCAAACGTTATCCCCAACAGTTACACATGCAAGCCATCATGATGTCTTCACTAAATAGCCTATCGGACTATAAGGAATTCTGGTTCTATACTAAGATGACCAGAACTTGTCGGACTAATGGCAATTTTCCACTGCACGTTACGGTTCGTCTCGACTCTACTCGCTTTACTTTTCTGAGCTTGCTTTTCCACTGCTGTTTAGTGCCACCTCTACATGGGTGGGATTATAGGCTGATTGTCATAGCTGCACCGTCTCTACTGCCGTGACATCATCTTAAACGAGACACAAATCAATAAACAATAACACGACCATTAGCTGTTTGCTACTAGCTCCATGTGCTGCATAAAGCAGTTGCTGCATGGTGATTTTACACAAGTGTAACAGTTAAATT
Source organism: Xyrauchen texanus (assembly GCF_025860055.1). Lineage (NCBI taxonomy): Eukaryota > Metazoa > Chordata > Actinopteri > Cypriniformes > Catostomidae > Xyrauchen > Xyrauchen texanus. The sequence continues at coordinate 4,559,454 of NC_068316.1, forward strand.
GACCTGTTTGTTTTAGAAGCTTCCAGTAGCTGGTCAACTAAATAAAGTGAAGCTTTCAAGCAGAGTACAGAGTTAACGTAACAAAACGTACCATCCTCCATCGTGGACTCCAGCCGTTGTTGAGTCCAGGGCACTCTCCCTCCCATTGCTCGCCAGTCTAGATAGCGTTCATTTGTATGAACAACTTCCACTTTTCCTTGATGGTGCTGTAGTCACTTTTAAGTTTTGTTTTTTTACTTTTCCCTACACTGTAGGTAGGCCCGGTGGTAAGCGTGTCTCAGTTGTGCGGCCAACAGCTGAGACACTTCCTGAAAGACATTTTCATGTCGTTCGTCGCTAACAAGAAGAACGTCCGCACCTCGATTATTGACCACGCCGTGGTTTTGCGCACAGCCAATTCTTTTTACAATTTGAAAGTCGCATGAACAAATGATACTGCTATCGCTGAGCTAACTTTAAAACTAGCAGGTTTTAATCCAGTGATGCTGGTAGTGACAATTCTCTCTGACCAATCAGTGATCTGCAGGGTTTTGACATCACATTTAGTATCGGCTCGGCTCGCTTGGAACCTCGACCAAGGTGGTACTAAAAAAGTACCAGGTACCAGGTACTATCCACAGTGGAAAAACCCCCAAAAAGCGAGCAGAGTCGAGTTGAGTCGAGTTGTACCGTGCAGTGAAAAAGCCCCATTAGAAAACATTTTTCTCTCATGTTTGGCCTGAACACATGCATTGATCACTTCACATTTGTCTTCACTTTGTTATAAAGTCTTGAGTTTTACTGATTTTTAAAAGTTCCCTCACACTGATTAGGACAAAATGTACAAGTTTTTGCAATTGTCATTGATCTTTTGACATATAAAAGGGCATAATACTATAAAAACATACTGCAATTTTCAGAACTCAAAACTGTCTCCTAACAGCAAAAAGAGTATTTGTTGAAACCAAGCTGCTAAAACGACTCTCTACTTCCTCCACATTATGATGTCACACTGTGGTAGACATTTATATTTGACAGCCTCAAAAACAACACAGCAATGCCTAAATTATGTTATCACTTCCGTATCCCGCCCAGTAGCAGTGAGATGGCATGTAGAGAGGGCAAGTCAGTCAAGAGCAGTGAGCCAATCATAACAGTGGGTGTTTACGGTCAAGTCTTAAAGGAGAAGCAGCACCAAAACCGAGTGTTTCTGGCAGAGGGTCAGAATGAGGGTGGAAAATGATAATGTTTACAAATATATTACTCTATTTTTGTGCAAAACACTTTACTAATATTATAAGTGAACGAACAAAAGAAAGAAAAGTGTTAATACAACATCAAACACATACTGAACAATGCATTTATATAAAGATCACACACACACACACACACACACACGTTTCCATGTTCTATGGGGACTTTCCATAGACATAATGGTTTTTATACTGTACAAACTATATATTCTATATAACCCTCACAGAAAACTTTCTGCATTTTTACATTTTCAAAAAACATAATTTAGTATGATTTATAAGCTCCCTCATGGGGACCGACAAAATGTCCCCACAAGGTCAGGGTTTTACTATCCTTATGGGGACATTTGGTCCCCACAAAGTGATAAATACACACTCAAACACACACACACACACACACACACACACACACACACACACACACACACACACACACACACACACACACACACACTCACACACACACACACACACAGAGCCACTCATAAGATGTTCCAGGCAAAAAGGACACACAGGGTTGAAAGCTTCTCCTCCACTCCACCCCTCTATCTGCTCGCTCCATTTATCCCTTCATCCAAGACTGCTTTGTTTTACAGGCTGGCCAGGATTTGCACTGAACACACACACACACACACACACACACACACACACACACACACACACACACACACACACACACACACACACACACACACATACAGAATATAGAAACACACTTTCATACCACATTTCTGTATTTTTTGCATTTATTTATCTCACTGCAATACACATAATCATTCCAAATGAAGATACATATTTGGAATTATGCATTCAAGAATAAAAACAAAAACAGAGTAAAAAAGTATAGATGAAAAGGGATCCAAAACAGACATGTCATTAAGACATATGTGAAGAGGACAGGTACAGATCTCACGTGAACAACTGAAATACCTGTCTCATCCATAAGCCCCCCATTCTCTCTCTCTCTCTCTCTCTCTCTCTCTCAGTATTTGTCTTCAGTCTCAACCTGACCTAGTTACAGACTGCTGCAGTAACCAGTTTCCACAGCCCAGGTCCCCCTCTCTTCCCATGCAGCTCTCTCTCTCTCTCCCTCTCTTAATATATCATAGCACTGCTGTTCAAGGCTCAATATTGGCATCAAAAACTAGAGCATGAGGTGGTCGATAAACCAGTTAGCATGTGTAAGTCTTACACTCTAGCAGATTACTGTCATTTTCTCTATATAGGAACAACATTTGTTTTTCAACAATTAGAACAAATGAGCTACAGGTACGGAATTACCGTCATTACGAGATTCTGACTTCTAAAACCTGTTCACATCTTCATAAAACTCATGAATTAATGAGTTAACCCTTTAAGTATAAAATAATTATCAACATATTGATAACTACAGTCTTGACCAACTCAAAATAGGTATTGTTTTAAAGCTTAGAAGCTGAACTTTAAAATGCATGAAGGCAATTTTACATTCAATTTACAAACAAATCAGAAGTGTTCCATTTTGATCATTTATTAATATTTTTAACTGCTCATATTATTGCAATCGGAAAAAACATCAAACTGATCATATAGCCATGTGTCATTGGAAAGCTCTCAAAGAGTAGAAAACTACCAGCCTATTTGTTTTACTCACAGACAAATATATAGCGAGTAATATGTCTTTGACATACATGTTGTTGCTTATTTGCCACATTTTTGCTTATAACTTCACAAAAAATTAGCAGAACATAGAATATCACATACCATTACTTAGGAGAGGCGATTATCTTTAAAATGAGCCTGCACACAATGTAATCAGATGCATAGCTCGTTTGATAATCCACACAAAGCACTGGCTAAAAACACATTAGCTTTGCTGGATCAGATGACTTCCTCTGAATATATATATTTTTTTAATGCCCCATGTCATTGAATGATAAATCCTATTGTATTAGGATTCAGATCACTGCAATGAGAGGTGGAAGTAATTCAAATATGGGCAGAGAAGATCATTAACTCTAATTACATATGGCCACCAGGAGATGGTGCCAATACATGACACAGACTCAATGATGACTTAAATGACACAGAATGGAACTGAATGAGATCTCATTACTCATGCCTGCGTGCTTTGGAGAGAGAGCATACCTTTAGTCATTGCTGTATTTGTATGTGTAATTAGATCTTATGTACAATTATTTTGTTTTATTTGTTTAAAAGGCTTTTGGAAATTCAGCTAGTGGCGTGAAGATATCTCTCAGATATAAATGCCATTACTTTGCCTTTTATGTCTGATTCTGTGTTAAAATGTTCCTGACCAAATAATAAATTAGATGTTAAAATCACTGTAGTGTGAGATATAATGTCACTTCTTGCCAGCTTAACACAAAAACTTTGTTGATAGTTTGAAATAAAGTTCTAATGAACAATACACATAAATAAACTCTTATTACATTTAGGACCATTAACTTTTACCAGTCTGACGTAACGATAAATATGATGAGATCACTGAGGTGTGTGCTGTGATGTCACTTCCTACAAGCTTGATAAAAAACTTTGTTGATGGCTTGATATAAATGTTTTAATCAATAGAACACCCTCACATGATCACTCATTTAATGGATAGTTCCCCCAAAACCTGTAAGACATTCCTTCTTTTGTGGAAGACTTTTGTTGTCTCAGTCACCATTCACCTCGACTGCATCTTTTTTTCATACAATCAAAGTGAATGGTTACTGAGGCTATCAGTATTTCTATCATCTCCTTTTGCCCTCCACAGAAGAAAGAAAGTCATATGGGTTTGGAACAACATGTGGGTGAGTAAATTATCACCTAAGTTTAATTTTTGGGTGAACTATCCCTTTAAATGTTCTGACATGTATGAGTGTGTTAATTACACTGATGTACCATGTCAGTACCCGCGTATTACTGAATGGTTACCATATTCATATACCATAGTATTTGTATGGTATTTCAATGTACTTTAGAGAATACCATGGTATTACCATCAAAATAGTGTGCAAATAATCATATTGGTACCATTTAAAAAAAACACGGTACTACCATGGTACTCTTGTGTGATGCGTCCTGAAGGGGTCTGCACTGGAGCAATATTGGGTATCTCTCTGTCTTTGGTGCAGGAAGGAAAAGCTAGCACAGTGGTCGTCATGGAGACAGTGATGAAGCTGTGCTGCGGTAAACACAACGTCATTACAGTCATGTTAACACTCATGTGCACACATTCTCACACATCTACATACATAGCTGAAGAGGGCACACATGCCTTACGCTAATAAATGAGTAATCGCTCGCAGCATGTGTAAAAGTCAGCGTTCACTCAGAACACGTCTCAGCTTCTCTCTGTTCTTTCTCGCTTCGTCTCTCTAGTATTTTCGATTCATGCCTTCTTTCTTTCTCTGCCCAGCTCTGTTAATATCCTTCACCGTGAAGAGGCACATGGATGTTAAAGGTATAGTTCACTCTAAACATATTTTTTCCACCGAGGAACACAAAATGAGATATTTAGCACAATTTTCAGGCTACTCTTTTCCACAACACAAAAGTGGATGTGGACTATGGCTGTCAAACTCAGCCTTAATGCAGCTTTAATGTAACATAACCATGGTCCATTTGACTTGTACACGGTATTCTGCATTCTGACATCATTTACTCACCCTTATGTTGTTCCAAAACAGTTTTTCCCATCCAATTGAGCTATTTTGAAAATGCAGTAGCAGTTTAAAATGTTATAGTTGTTAGTTACGTTTTTTGGACTACTTTTAAAATGTACTGCAGTTGCCAAAATGTTTATTGGTAAACATAAAAATGTGGACACTTTAAATTTGACTTTGAGCTGAAAATGTTTCCTGGACCTGGCAACACAGTGAATTACTTTCTTTCTGTTAGGCAGACTGTAGGGACAGACAGCCTCAGTCACCATTCACTTTCTGTTAGGCAGACTGTAGGGACAGACAGCCTCAGTCACCATTCACTTTCTGTTAGGCAGACTGGTAGGGACAGACAGCCTCAGTCACCATTCACTTTCTGTTAGGCAGACTGGTCCCTACCATAGGGACCTCAGTCACCATTCACTTTCTGTTAGGCAGATTGGTCCCAACACACAGCCTCAGTCACCATTCACTTTCTGTTAGGCAGACTAATCCCTGCCATAGGGACCTCAGTCACCATTCACTTTCTGTTAGGCAGACTGGTCCCAACAGACAGCCTCAGTCACCATTCACTTTCTGTTAGGCAGACTGGTCCCTACCATAGGGACCTCAGTCACCATTCACTTTCTGTTAGGCAGAATGGTCCCTACCATAGGGACCTCAGTCACCATTGACTTTCTGTTAGGCAGACTGGTCCCAACAGACAGCCTCAGTCACCATTCACTTTCTGTTAGGCAGACTGGTAGGGACAGACAGCCTCAGTCACCATTCACTTTCATTATGGAAAAAGGTTGCAATGAAAGTGAATGGTGACTGAGTATTTTCTTTTCTTTTTTGTTTTTTTGGTGAACTCTTTAAACGTCTGCATCTCCTGAGTTGTGCGTTGAGATTTTTTTGTATATAGAAAATGTAAATGCATACAGGATTTATATATTCCTAAAGGTACATACAGAACAGACACTGCAAAAGTACACGCACACACCTACTCTCTGACATACACACTCTTTGTCTATTTCATGTATCAGCAATGGAGGAAATACATCATGCTGACTGTCACATGGGAATGACCCATTACATCAGGAAAGATACCTGAGAGAAAGAGTGAGAGAGTGAGTGATCGTTAATTTGATGTAACACAGGACACTGCGGGATACTGAAGGTCATGGGGGACAGTGTGTGTGTGTGTGTGTGTGTGTGTGTGTGTGTGTGTGTGTGTGTGTGTGTGTTGTATGCTGGAGACATACCTATAATAACAGCCAGTGTTTCACACATACATTAGAAGGACATGAATATTACTTTTTAATCATATGAATGTTACATGCTAGCGAGCACCTAAAACAGACGTTTTACTAATACGTTTATTAGTTAAACTGTGATCCGAGTGTATTGTGATGCGTTACATTTCATTAACGTTTACTGTGCTGACACATTCTGTATACAACGAATGAAACAGTGTTGCATTAATGTGCTATTACTTCAAAACCAAAGATTAAAACGCTTCGTAATATTCACATACCGTTGCATGTGTGTTCACAGGTGTTGCATGCACGTGTTGGACATTCTGTGTTCGCATCATCCAGCATTTAAGCATCCGGCCTGTTTGCTATTCTCTCTAGAACACTGCAGTGTTACCATGTACGTTTGTCCTTGCAACACACAGCCCACCCTCTTTTCACTGACTCCCTCTAACTCTCTCGTCTCATTCACTTTCAGTCTCTCTCTCTATCTGTGTCCTTAATCTAACTGAAAGCTTTGTGACAGAAAAAAAATGCTTTGTTATAGAAACGGCAAAGTCACTTGCACACACACACACACACACACACACACACATAAAGACGCAAACACACACGAGAGCGCAGAACTTTTACATTTGCAAAAAAGTACCTTGAAAACAGGGTATATATATACACTTGTATGTACATATGTGTGGGTATAAGTGTGTGTGCACTGAGTAGAAAGTCAAACTGATCAACCATTGAGACCCTATAAACTTTTTTTTTCTTTAAAAAGTACCATGTTTTTGGGACATGTTTTACCATGATATATTCTTTGACATTCCTAAAAGAACCATGTAAATACCATGGTACACGACTATGCTTATATCTCAGTATCATGTTACCTTTGGATAATTGAGATCCCAAGATCAATCTTTTACTTTTACTTTCAAGTTTACAACAGTTTCAGTTGTGTTGATTATTCAATCTGCTCAAGTAAATAGCAATTGAACTGCATGTTATTTTTTATTAATATTTTTGTACTGTACCAGTTAGAAGTTATCCTATATAATTTACAGCATTAGTTGAAAGAGAATTTCTTATAATTTAAATACACCCAAATTCATCAGAATTTAATCAAATTTTATCAAAATCGAATCGAGAGCTTGTGAATCGAGTCAAATTGGGAAATCTCTATTACATAATTCTCAGTGTTTCACTGAAGTGGGCGGTTGCTGCAGAGCTCTTTTGGTGGATCTTTCCTTTCAGAATTAGTAGTATAGTATAGTAGTATAGTTATAGTATAGTAATAGTATAGTAGTATAGTAATAGTATAGTAGTATAGTAATAGTATAGTAGTATAGTTATAGTATAGTAGTATAGTAATAGTATAGTAGTATAGTAATAGTATAGTAGTATAGTTATAGTATAGTGGTATAGTAATAGTATAGTAGTATTGTTATAGTATAGTAGTATAGTAATAGTATAGTAGTATAGTAACAGTATAGTAGTATAGTTATAGTATAGTAGTATAGTAATAGTATAGTAGTATAGTAATAGTATAGTAGTATAGTTATAGTATAGTAGTATAGTAATAGTATAGTAGTATAGTTATAGTATAGTAGTATAGTAATAGTATAGTAGTATAGTTATAGTATAGTAGTATAGTAATAGTATAGTAGTATAGTAATAGTATAGTAGTATAGTTATAGTATAGTAGTATAGTAATAGTATAGTAGTATAGTTATAGTATAGTAGTATAGTAATAGTATAGTAGTATAGTTATAGTATAGTAGTATAGTAATAGTATAGTAGTATAGTTCTTTGAAAGGAATGACAAAATTAAACGTGATTTTTTTTTTTTAAATGAATTTGAAATAACATGGACTCATGCCTTCAGCTGAAGCATATACCATCAATTAACAACGTCAGAGCTTATGGTGGTCTGTCTTTAAAAGTTAATAAGTTAATAATCAATTCCCCTATGGAAAAAATGAATAGGATTTTTACTTCTGGAACCAGACTTTTGCGCTATATAAGAAAGGCATTGAACATTAAACCATAGCCATTATTTGCAAGCTGAACTAGGTTTGTAGTATGTTTATTGGAAACAAAGATGCCAAGGACAAAACTTCTGGCGCCCCAATCCACAAGGGCCTCGACTGAAAAAAGGGGAAATCTCTTCCAGTTAAACATTCTCCAATATTCCACATCTCATTACAGTTGGAACACTATGATCCCAGATTCTGAAGATTAAGCATCTGTATGTGCGTATTGATTCTGACAACAGGGTGTGATATTGCTGCTCTGATGCGGCTCAGCAGGATATGATCTCATCACCACAGGAAGTTCCGATTATCACTCAGATGAAATTACCCAGCAGGCCAAAGCTCGGGTTCCCAGTGGAGCAGACATGAAACTAAAGCGATTGACTCGCCACAACACACACACACACACACACACACACACACACACACACACACACACACACACACACACACACACACACACACTCCTGTGTCAGGGAAAAATGAAACGCTTTGTGTAGGGTCTTCCAAAGTCCTGGCGCCAATCACTCACACTTGCAAGAGCGAGAGTCTAGTGCATGTAAGCGTTTCTCCAATACATCGTTTGTAAGGTATACACAGAACTAGATAGGTAAAGTTTTTCAAGACAAACTTTGATGTTGGCTTGACAAAGCCTTATCTGAAAGCCAGTTTTAAATGTTGGAAGTTTGGATGGTTGTACAGACATTACAGTAAGACAAACAGCCGGTTAGCAAGCTAGATAGATAATCAGACAAACTGTCACATAGATAGAGAGAGACAGAGCAACTTAAAGCAGATTAAAGGCCTTTTGTGGGTTTGTTTACATTTAAAAAAATCTTTACAGTTGGCGATTGAATTAACTAGCAATCCGTTGTCCCATCTGAACAGCCCATCAAGGAGATTTTTCTGATATTTGATTGTCCTCTGTGCAAAAACTGTAAGTCCAATCAGCTAGAAAAGACAGAGCTCACTAAGTCAGAGCAATCTGAAGGTCTGTACCAAGTTTGGTGGATGTAACTTGAAAGCTTTTGGAGATAATTTGAAAAACCCTAAACCAAGTGTGTAGAAGAACAGTATATTGGCTTTGTCAAGCCAACATAATCACAGTAAAAACCGCACAAGACAATGAAAATGATTCATGAGGCACTTCACAGGTCCTCCTACAAAGCTTAGGTGAGGAAACTTCACACCAGCTTTTCCGTGGGACCTCATTGCCATTACCGATCATCGAGGACCTCTTTGTGGACATCAGGATGAATATGGTAAGACAGCTGTTTAAATCAGCCAAGGGACATGACAGCATACTTGTCTTTGTCAATTAAGCAACCAGGAGCCTGAAAGCCAAGCCCATGAGAAAAGCCAACTGAAGAGCTGTTCAATTCGTTGATCCTCTCAAGCCGTGTCTAGATCGGCAATTAAATATTCATGAAGCAGGGCGGCAGAGTCTCTGAGCTCATGGTGGACTCCTGAGGGTCACTGAGGTGAGGCTCATCTGGACTTCAGTTCAACAACCATGAGATAGATGCAGAGACATTCACAATTCTCTGACACAAAGTCTAAGTCAAGTTTTATGCCACCATTTCACTAGCGCTGACATTTGCATTTGACCAGTGCACTTCACCTTCTAGTGGCAGTCGTGATGAACTTTCAATTTGCTAGCGATGGATTGCATTTGTTGAAAGCACAGGCTGCAATTTATGTTTCTCCCCATGGGTGCCCTAATGAACTAGAAAATGTAGTGTCGTACCAACTATGTTCATTTCTACAGATAATTAGTATATATGAAGAATTTCAGTCAGGATTTAGGCCCCATCACAATACAGAGACTTCACTTATCAGAGTTACAAATGACTTGCTCCTATCATCTGATCGCGGCTGCATTTCTCTTCTATTGCTTTTAGATCTTAGTGTTGCCTTCGACACGATAGATCACAACATTCACTTGAACAGGCTTGAGAATTATGTTGGCATTAGTGGACTTGCATTAAATGGATTAGGTCCTATTTAGCAGACCGTTACCACTTTGTCTGAGTAAACGAGGAATTGTCAAAGCAAACAAAAGTTAAGTATGGAGTGCCACAGGGATCAGTTTTAGGGCCTCTGCTTATCTCCTTATAGATGATTCCCCTGGGAGATATTATCAGGAATCATGGAATAAGTTTCCACTGTTATGCAGAGGATACCCAACTTTATATTTCTTAGAAACCCGACGAAATTTCACAGTTCTCCAAATTAGCAGAGTGTATCAGTGAAATCAAAGATTGGAAGGCCAGACATTTTCTTCAACTCAATTCCGACAAAACAGCGGTACTAATTATTGAACCAAAAACTTCTAAACATAAGCCGCTAAAATATAATTTGACTCTTGATGGATGTACTGTTACATTGTCTTCTACACTGAAGAACTTGTTATATTTTATACCAATCTGTTCATTGAAAATCAAATTACCAATGTTTGTATAACAGAATTCTTCCACCTCTAAAATATTGCTATGTTACGACACATGCTCTCTGTTGCTGATGCCGAAAAACTAATTAATGCATTCAAGACCTCAAGACTAGATTATTGTAATGCACTACTGGGAGGATGTCCTGCAAGTTCAATAAATAAACTTCAATTGGTTCAAAATGCAGCAGCCAGAATGTTGACCAGAACCAAGAAATTTGATCATATCAGCTCAATTTTATCATCGTTACATTGGATACCTCTTAAATTTCATTTTAATTTAAACATTTTGTTAACTACGGAGGCGAGAACCGGCTTGACGATATAAATAATAGTTTAATGAAGAACTAAACAAAAAGACAAACACACAAAGGTGTCAGACAGCTGCCTGTAAATCTCCCTCTCTCACACTGCAGCTTCCAGTCGGCCTTTATCCCTCTCTGAGGCTTGATTAGCCTGATTAGGGGCTGGGTGTGCAGCATAACGACCGCCCTCTGCCCGGTCACAATAATGTTTAAAATGTTTCGGCAAAAGACGTAAAACATATGTGCGTTAACATGATTGAAAATCTCGTACTAACCTATTCTATGTAAAGTTATAGCCATGATGACGTAATGTTGAACAGTAGTCCGCCTCAAAATAATGATTTAAACAACTTTACACCTAACATAATTCACAAATTTAACTGAAAATGAGCGTGAATGCATGTTCTTTTATAAAAATTTAAATCTTCACATTTCTACTTTTAAACACAACAATTAATTTACATTTTTCAAGAAAAGGAGAGACGAGCCAAAATTGTTTTTCTGGTAATCAACCTTATGCCACAAACACTGTCGATGGAGCTTAACTGGTGTTAAACCTGGAATGTTCCTTTAAATCTGTTTTGGGAACACTCTTCTGTATGTTGCAGGTTAGTTTTATAAACTGTTGCAGGACAATTAATTTAATATATTTTTAAAAATATTTATTTATTTAGGGAATGGCCCAAGCCTTCATCCTCCGATCCAACACCCTCCGTTCCCAGACGTGACCTCCGGTCCCAGACGTGATTAATGGGATTGAGATCCGGGCCCTTCGCTGACCATGGCAGAACACTGACATTCCTGTCATGCAGGAAATCCCGCACAGAATGAGCAGTATGGCTGGTGGCATTGTTATGCTGGAGGGTCATGTCAGGATGAGCCTGAAGGAAGGGTACCACATGAGGGAGGAGGATGTCTTCCCTGTAACGCACAGCGTTAGTATTGCATGCAATGACAACAAGATCAGTCCGATGATGCTGTGACACACCACCCCAGACCATGATGGACCCTCCACCTCCAAATCGATCCCGCTCCAGAGTACAGGCCTCGGTGTAACGCTCATTCCTTCGACGATAAACGAGAGTCCGACCATCACCCCTGGTGAGACAAAACCGCTTCTCATCAGTGAAGAGCACTTTTTGCCAGTCCTGTCTGGTCCAGTGAAGGCGGTTTGTGCCCATAGGCAACGTTGTTGCCGGTGTTGTCTGGTAAAGACCTGTCTTACAACAGGCCTACAAGCCCTCAGTCCAGCCTCTCTCAGCCTATTGCGGACAGTCTGAGCACTGATGGAGAGATTGTGTGTTCCTTTGTTTTGTTACACGTGGTCTGCCACTGCGAGGACAATCAGCTGTCCTTCCTGTCTCCCTGTAGTGCTGTCTTATGCGTCTCACAGTACGGACATTGCAATTTATTGCCCTGGCACATCTGCAGTCCTCATGCCTCCATGCACCATGCCTAAGGCACGTTCACGCATATAAGCAGGGACCATGAGCATCAATGCTCTATTAGTTTCAGCAGACGCTCTCTACCTCTGTTAGCATTGCCTGGAATTGCCTACATGTGCACCACCACGTCTCCTGAGCTCTCAGTCCCTCTGAGGCTTGTTGTTGTGCTGCTATTGGTCCAGCCTCCTCCATCTTCTGGTCGGAGTACTCAGACTCAAATAAATATGGCTGTGCAAAAACTTGTATCTCCTTTTCTCCTCTTAAATCAAAATCTTCTGACATTTTTGTTTAACTACACTACATCTTTGTTTAAATTTGCTTCAATTTGTTTATGGTGTTCGGTCTGGTATGGTGTTTGGGTGAACTATCCCTTCTCTTTACCTGCCGTGAGGATATAAAATAGTGGATGTCAAAAAATGTCCTCCAACTCAATGAAGACAAAACTGAAGCAATTGGTTTTGAATTTGTTCAGGCTTTTTCAATAGCTGCACCTAAGTTGTGGAACAGTCTTCCGAGAACTTTTTCAACACACTTACTCATGTGAACACCCGTTCACAATGAAGAGCATGCAACTGACGTCAAGATTTTCACTGCAAAAAGACTTTTCAGTGACATTTCAGGTTGTTTCTCACCAAAACCAAATTGTATGCCTTCAGAAGACTTATGAATATGATGCAGGACTACTTTTATTATACTTTTGGGTCCTTTTTAAGCTTTTTATTTAAGCTTAAGTCACTATCAACAGCCATTGCATTGAAAAGGCAGATGGCAATATTTATTAAAGCGTCTCATTTAGGACTGTGTTCAGACTGCAGGCAAATCAGATTTTTTCAGGCAGACTGTCCTCACTATTAATTGCAAGTGATCAAATTAGATTTGCAAGTTCAAACATAACAAACCTATCTGCATGGGTTGCTTTTGGTATTACGTAGGTGTGCCCATGTGACGATGCTTTCAAAACAGACGCGGGAAAAATGGAGGTGCATCATCTTGCTCTCCAAATAAGCACCCTGTCCACGGTGCAGAACACATATTGTGCAGAACAAATATTGTAATGTTCTGTGCTGCAGTCACTGATTTTTTAATGTCAACTTTGTGTGTTGCGTTAAGAGTGATGCAAAAGACCATTTGAATGGTTTTTTTGCTGTCCAGACTATCAAAAACTCATCTGGATACAATGTGGATATGCAAAAAAATAGATTTTTAGTGGCAGTCTGAACAAGGCCTAAGTGTCTGGAACAATGTCAGTGCATTCTCTAAGCAAAGCACAATGTCTCTGACAAAGCTGCCAAGAGCAGTTTGTTCAATATGACTGCTATTGAATGGGATTCAGACACCCCGTTGATATGATCAGGCCTGATGGGAGGAGGTGTTCCAGGACTTTGAGGGCCGGAGGGTTGTTGGAAGCAGACTCCATGCAAGCACTACGCACCCATTAGCATTAATATACTGTATGAGTCTGGGCTGTTTATGGGTATGGATTACAAGATACTCACACCTACAAACCTTACTGTTACACATGACCTTCATAGGCTGATGTGCTTATGTGGACAAACATGCAACTGCAGACATTTCCAGAGTAAAATCACAATGTAATATCAGCTACTGGACATCAGAGTGAGAGACAGGTTGAAACAACAAAATATCATTTTTAACATCAGCAGCCTAAACACACTCAATTAACTTTCCCATGTATAAAGCGATAATCCCAAAGGCTGCTTCTGATGTTGCCATAATCAGGAATGATCTTTGAGACATCATGCAGATGAAATGACATCACCAAAGGAATTTTAACTCTCAATGTACATTATGCACTCAGCCATATAGTGTATGAATTTTCAAAGTGTAGTATCATCCCAAATGTAAGTACATCAGCTGAAGGAAGTGACGTTTCAAACGCATGCGATGTGTTGCTGCTAGCTTTAGCGCGTTAGCCAACCTCAGTTATTTGTAACTAACACAGCATTGGGTGATGGTAAAGCATTAGAAATGTGATGTCTTCACTGAAGCTTCACTAGTAGCTACATATATTCTATTATTTACATTTGTTTTGTTTCATAGTACAATTATTATCTTTGCATTTTCAGTGTAAACACACTAATCGCACTACTAACATTACAAAATGACATAGAATAGTGTACAAAGTAACAAAATTGCAAATCCATGGTGTTTTTATATACTGTATAGGGGAGAGTGGGGCACAAACTAACTCTGGGCTGGTTGTAACACACATGGTTTCAAAGTTTCCATACAAACTGGTAAGACGAAACATAATTTGTTTGATGCCATATCAACACTATGTAGAGAAAAAAATTGCGGCAAAATATAAAATAAAAAATGTGATAAATTGAATTTTGCTGCTGTTAAATGAACTTTTGGCGATATCTTCCAAAAGTTCACTTTCATGTCTGTTTTTAGTGTTTATTTAAAACAAGGCAACCTTGGTATTATTTTAATCTCCAATCTGTAAGCTAGCATCATGCGTAGCATTTTAATTCTTAGCTAACCAGCAGAAGTGATCAGCCAGTTTTAAACCCCAGATGCTCTGACAGGGCATCTTGTAACACTGCGTTACAACGTCACATGCCACAATTAGAGCAAAATATATGCGATTCCATGCAGTCAGATATGTAATTTACATAATTGTCCTATATGCATTTGTGTGTGTGTATGTGTGTGTATGTCTGTGTGTGTGTGTGTGTGTGTGTGTGTGTGTGTGTGTGTGTGTGAGTGTGTGAGTGTGTGAGTGTGCGCACGCATGTGTTTGTTGTGCCATCAATCCATGCACTATTTCGGCCAATGCTGTGGCATTATTGTGTCTTCATTGTCAAGTGGCAAAATTATTGCTATCTTACACATGACAAAGCTAATAAGTGACTTTAATTGACATAATCATTTAGGTTAATCTTCTAGGCATTTTAATTAGATCAGATACAATCGTAAGAAGGGGACTTTAGCTGTCATATAGTCATGTTTCAATGTGCCCCACTTATGAGACACGTTAAAACACTTCACTTTCCTTTTTTCCAGGTAGAGGATGAAAAAATGATATGCTGTATTCATGAAACATTACCACATGTATGTACCAGACATGTGTAAAAACATTTGAAAAAAAAAAAACCCTTCTAACCACAAATGCATTTACACAAACTTAAAAAGTGTTAGTTTGTGCCCCGCTCTCCACTACCATGGTGTTGAATAGAGATGGGAGTCATAAGAAATTTAACGATTCAAGATCCATTAACCAGTTTTAAATTCTTCCAAATGGTGTGTTCACAGATGTTTTAAATAAAATATTATATAGGATATATAAGAAGATATATATATATAAGATATTTCTTTGCTATGTCCCTGAAGAAAAAGTTATATTTTATGTTACCACAAAATATATATAGCCTACATAATACACACACTATATATAAATACTTTGAGTCTCATGTTTTATATTTCTGCATCAATGGACATCTTCCAGGTCTCTTCCAAGATTTAGACATTACTGTGTTAAGAGAAGTACATTTAGTAGTACACTTAAGGTAGTACACTTGCTCTGACAGGTTTCATGGAGGCTGTTGCAGTACACAGCAGGGGTACTCAATTTTGGAAAGCCAAGATGCCGGAAAGCAGGATCCCTTTAGCCATGAGGGACACACTCTGTTTTATTTACATATTTTAATAACTTTTTTATATTAATGAGGCGAGCAGACTGTGCTATATGCTATTTAATACATCATGGACACACGTAATTAACACAAGGAAAATAAAACTTTATATAAAGCAAACACATATATATACAGGGTTGGGAGGGATACTTTTGAAATGTATCCCACTACAGATTACAGATTACATGCTGTAAAATGTAATTTGTAATGTATTTCGTTAGATTACTCAAGGTCAGTAACGTAATATAAATACTTTGGATTACTTTTTCAGCACTGGTAGATTTTTTCACTTGTTTTGACTATAAAAACTCTGCCAGTACAGTCAGACAAAATACACATTAAAAATACATTCTCTGAAAATCATAAATATATTATGCTGTGTTGTTTCTAAAATAATATTAATCAAATTTATATTGTTTTAAGGATTTTTTGATATTTTTACAGGAAAACAATACAACAATTATTATCAAGAATATGATTTTTGCCCTAATATCAAAGATATTACTAGAAAAAAATTAATTATGATCCAATGTGAATTTTCCTGATATAATAAATATGATAGTGTCTGGTAACATGTGCATGTAAAATGGCTAGAAATAGCATTTTAGCTTAGCGTAAAGCTGACAATTTACACAAGGTTTATTTCTATTTCTTCTGCTCCAAACTTACTTCAAATGTACTTCTCTGTCTGCTTGTATGAATGTAACACATCATAAGAAAGTGTTTCACCGCTGTTCAAATGCACTTTGGATCACATCAGTTATATGTATAAATGTTTTCCATCTGAAAGGACTAAATATGAAATTAAACAAATGACAATAAAAGGCTTCAGTAATCTCTTCAGTAATCTAAATACTTTTTGAATGTAACTGTATTCTCATTACCAATGATTTAAATTGTAACTGTAGCGGAATACAGTTACTTATATTTTGTATTTTTAAAACGTAATTCCGTTACAAGTATTCCGTTACTCTCTAACCCTGTAGTTCTAAGGTAATGAGTTCATATAGGCCAATATGTTTTTTTCTTGTTTATTTTAAAAGATTCACAAAAGTTTTGTCCATACTGCTTTGGAATGCAACACTCTAAAAAATGACAATGTGCAATTAAAATGTACATTTTGAGAAATGTAAAAAAAAAAAAAAGAAAAGTTTTGCCATACATAGAAAGATGACGATCTGTTCTATTATTAATGTCAAAGACTGTCATGACACAGTGGCCACCTAGTGAACACACACACACACACACACACACACACACACACACACACACACACACACACACACATGTTGTGTTTCCATGTTTTATGGGGACTTTCCATAGACATAATGGTTTTTATACTGTACAAACTTTATATTCTATCCCCTAAACCTAACCCTACCCCTAAACCTAACCCTCACAGAAAACATTCTGCATTTTTACATTTTCAAAAAACATAATTTAGTATAATTTATAAGCTGTTTTCCTCATGGGGACCGACAAAATGTCCCCACAAGGTCAAAAATTTCGGGTTTTACTATCCTTATGGGGACATTTGGTCCCCACAAAGTGATAAATACACGCTCACACACACACACACACACACACATCCAATAGCTCAAAAAGCGCTTCAATAATTCATCATTATTACACTCTTTCCAGAGTTATTTTAAGGTACAAATAACTAAGCTTTTGGGAGAAGATGTCTCAACTCCGTTATTGTAGGATTACCCTTTTTTCCTGTTATTACTGTTCGTGAGGAGCGTATATAGACTCCCGAGACTCCGTTGATTCGCGCCATAGCAATAATGAGCAGGTGTGGAAGAGAGACTCTCATGCGCGTGCATGTTTAAAGTGAATGAGAGCGTGCACAAACTGTTATCAATGCGCATGTGCAGACACTGTTTCATAAAGTGTCTTATAATCAGATTTATTTTTGCAGATTTTAATTTTAATGAATTTTTTTTATCTGTTTGCTGTTCCTCTCCTCTATAACGGTGCAGTAGTTTATCAATAATTAGCGTAAATGCGCTAGAAAATTAACACACACACAAAAAAAAAAAATCATACACACTTACAAATTTGATGTGATGTCAACTTCAGATGGAACAAAAAAGATGATTTGCTGGCCGCCTGTTGAGTACCATAGGTATGCAGTATATGAGTCTACTTGATTGAGTTTTTTCCTGGCCATTTACTGTCACCTCTCCACTGACCCCCCCAAAAACCCAAAAGGAATAAATGATTGTCACAAATTGTTGCAAGAATATACTCACACATCTATCAATCAAAGTATTAGATATCAAAGGATAAAAGGAGATGTTAGGTTGAACAAAAGCCTCAGTCACCATTCACTTTCATTGCATGGAACATTTTGCATGTGCTTTTGTGTTCCACAGAACAACATAAATCAAACGAGTTTGGAACAACATGATGGTGAGTAAATGATGACAGATTTTCCATTTCAGGGTGAACTGTTCTTTTAACCTTCAAATGTAAATGCTTATGAGAGATTAATTGATCACCGTGTGACCGTTTATAATGCGTGTATTAGAAGATTCGTTCTCAATAACCTTCAGGAGTGTCACGTGCCACTGAACAGTACTACTTGCAGTAAAGTCAGCTGTACGGAGCTCTGCGTGTGCGCATGTTGATCGAATGACTTCAGATAGATGATCAATCAGAAGTCAACAGAAAGTGGGGGAGGAGGGCGGCCAGAGACTTTAGTTGAAGATGTTAAAATGAGTCCATAAACCATTTCTCTACCCCCATCTATCTCCTTTTATTTCTCTCTCATGTCCTATTATGTCTAGTCTCTCCCCCTCTTAAAGGGCTAGTTCACCCAAACAAAGAAAATTATGTCATCGTTTACTCACCCTCATGTGGTTCCAAACCAATATGACTTTCTTTCTCGTATGGAACACAAAAGTTGATATTTAATACATCGGACATTTTCTTTTGTCTTCCGCACACCAAATCAAATGGATTTAAAAGGACTTGAGGGTGAGTAAATGATGACAGAAGTTTCATTTTTGGGTGAACTATCCCTTTAAATATCCGCTCTCTTTCAATCTCTCTCTGCTGTATCACTCCATCAGTTTTTTCCCCCATATTCCTTCTGATATTCTGCATCTATCTCACCCTCTCTCACTCATGTCTTGCTCTGCTGCACAGCTCTCATTGCGTAGAGAGTAGTATTGCGGCAATGTTGTGCATGTGTGTGTGTGTGTGTGTGTGTGCGTGTGCGTGTGCGTGTGTTAAGCAGCTTCCTGGGTGTTGGTATGAGTAACATACAGATTATTGCTCGCCTCATAAATGTTTCACAGTTGACCTGTGCTGTGAATCTATAGCAACCAGCTTTAAATCACGCCAGTAATATCCTTTCATTCACCATCCTCTATTTGTCCTTTCACTATAACTCTTTTCTGCCAGCATCTCTCACTCTCTTTTGTCCCCGCCATAGGTCTAATGTTCTATTGTAGAGGATTTAAAGGGAATAGTTCACCCAAAAATGTAATTTCTGTTATTATTCACTCTCATGTTGATCCAAACCCATATGATTTCCTTCTTTAGGTGAAAAACAAAAGGAGACAGAATAGATAAACTATAGATACAAGGCAGAATGTTAGAGCCTCATCTCATGAAAATGTTGTGACATTTTGCAAAATGATATTGTGTGGTTCATTACACCTTTCGTGGCAGTTCCGAGATGAAATGCCCACTGTGTGGCGCTAAAAACGAGTTCAATGTTCTCCCAAACAGATGAGGTTTAGGTTATTGTTCTATTGAGTTTGAAATCAACAAAACCGACTGTACCTTCCAACCTTAAACTTTAAACCCAACCATTTAAAAGTGTTATCAAAGCAAATGCGAGAAGAAAAATGCAAATTCTGAAGCAACCGCGTAATTTTTCTGTGCTTCTATGACACTTTCGGCTCTTGTGTTGACTCGCATGCTCTTCAGAACTCGTACTCAAGTACTTTGCTACAGTAAAAGTGTTTTGATGTGATAAGATAGGTCAAAAAGTTTGTGTTTATGAACTGATAATCTGCCATTTTACTTGTGATTTGTGTGAAAGGCAATAAAAGTCATTAGACACCTTTCCACTATCGGGCCAGTGCGAGCCAGGGCTATCAAATGGCCAGCCGGGCAAATAGCCTCCGAACTCCAGCCACGAGACCAACATCTATCTGTGTTCCCACCATTTAATACTCCTTTAATATGCCGCCCTGGTGCCAACATCACACCCCCCTTCTATTTGACAAGCAAGCTGAGGTATTATATTATCTAGTTATCTATAATATCATGTTTATATTGTTTGAAAAACATTAGCTAGCTAGCAAGAAAGTTAGCATTGAAAACTCAGCGACTGTAAATTCCATGGTGTCCCGAGTGTTCTCTTCACTAACAGCGGGATGATGTCCCAGCACCGCGTACATGATCTCAAACCATGGAAAGTTCTTTCTTTGGGCACTGTCCACTGTGATTTTATTTGAGCTGTACTGTCCCCACATTTTTATTTAAAAAATGTTCTCGTATCTGTACCGTTGTGGGCTGGGAACACAACCTGGCAAGTTTGGCGAAACTCTGAAACTCAATCCCCTGTTTGCCTTGTTTGACCCAAGGGTAATCGGCAGGCCAAAGGCCATTGGCCCTGAGGAGGTACAATGAAGCCCCGGAAGTGACAATGAGAATGCAAATGGCCATGGCACGCACTAACAAACCCTCAATTGGCCCTAATAGTGAAAACGGGCTATTGTTATTGTAGCGCTTATTATGTTCATTTCATCAGGAAACTGCCATGATGTTCGTCGTCATTTTCTGCATATTGCTGCGCTGTTTTGTGGTCCGTTCTGCATAACGTGGCAGCTCATTTTTGCTTATAGCGGCCCATTCGGCACGTTTCATGGCCGACTCACCGGCCCACTTGGTTCTCTCGATGGCCAGTCCACCCCTGATTGGCCCCAAAGTGCGACGGCCCCCCGGGAAAATGCCCGGTATGCCAGATTACCAGTCCAGCCCTGACCATGTTAACTCCTTTAACAAAATGTCAGATTTCCTTGCTTCCATTGAAACGCACAAGATGCCGATTGGAACATTCTCAAATCATGATGGATAACATGACCATCATGTTTTGCACATGTCGATTACACGCCAGCTCAAGTGTATGCTGTCAATAAAGCAAAAGGGGGACAAACCTCATACTAAGAAATTCTTAAATTCATGTAAATTTTTCAATTCAGCTTATCACTTAAATAGATAAGCTGATAATATATAATGAAAAAAGTATAAAGTTTGAAAATGCAAACTAGAAAATTTAATTAAATGTAAAATAGAAGCATTTTGGAATTGGCCATTCAAAAACCCATATTGGTTGACTACTAATCGGATGAGTACATGCGACTATGCATGTTCATGCATGCCTGCACACAGCAATAGCTATACAGTAGCCATGGCTAACAAGCAAGGTGAATGAACTGTGTACAATATTGACCTGTGAGTGATATTTAGACAATGGAGATGCATTGCCCAGGTATCCAGTGTTAAACAGTGAACTATAAACATATTTGTAATGCACAAACACACAGACAGGTACTGTACTGTACTATCTATCTATCCACAAACATGACACACAAAAAAGGGAAGCTACAACAAATAATCATCACCATATACACTGATGAATCTGAAAATATGTGGTCTACGCCCTATAGTTGGGTCAATGTTGGCAAAAGGGCATAGATTTTCTACATATACAACTTTCCTGTAGCAGAACCTTAGGTCATTTCCTCAGTCAATCACTTAAACACACATTCTCCCGCCCCCCACACACATACTGTATACTGCAAGAACGTGCCACCTCATGTGCAAACACATTAAAAAATTAGGCTTTAAACATTTAACTAAGTCTCTAAGCAAATATATGAATTATGATCATTTATAGGCTATTTTTAATTTCAATCAAATCATATTAAACCAATGCCACTGTATATCTGCAAAAGCAAACGTTTTCCTCAGTAAATGCAGTTAGAATCACGTAAGATGCAACATGAGCATGTGTCATTAGCTCTTAAAACAATAACATGCATCCACATGAAAATTACCAAGGACATGATTAAGAAACCAGCGTCTGTGTTTCCTACGTTGGCCATTGGAAGCATAAAAGATTCATTAGAGCAGTGGTTTTATGGTCTATAAATGCAGTTACTGTAATGTGGCCACTACTGTAAAGCACAACACTTTAAAACATCTGAAACAAAGACTGGGAATGATGATGCTCAATCCAGTGCATGCAATTATGTCCAGAAATATGGGGGTATGTGAGGCTGATAGTGGTACAATACCTATTCCTGGAGACATATGCATTGGGAATACTCTCGATTGGTCTGATTTTGTTATGACGGGCTGATTTGTTTGGCCAACTACTGCAAACATGCAACTTTTTCCATTCACTAAAACAGTCACATGACAAAGGTGGAAATGCAAATGCATGTTACTGTAACAGTTAGTCCCTTAGCTAAAGCTTATATCCAAAGCCACTCACTGCCCACAGTACAGTCTTACTCAAGGGCACTATACAAGTTCATGGATCAAACCTTCGGGAGATTAAACCTACAACCTCTCAGTTACCAATCCAAATATTTAAACACAACATCACCTTTATGTAAACTACAAATTCAAGTGACTTAAATGGGTTAACATAGAGGTACACTGAGGAGCTGTCCATTAGTCAAGGAGTGCTGAAAACTCAGTCATAGGGTTTTCAAAGAGTGCTTAATAAGATGAAGCCTACAGGCACAATCGTTATAATTTATGAATCACCGACTTCAGAGGTTCGAATCTACAACCTTTCAGTTTGCAGCCCAATACACACTTGTATATATTTGGAGGAACTGAGGCATTCAAAGCCTGCATAGACTTAACTTTTGTCCAAAGTGACTTACAGTACAGATTTTGGGGTTCGAACCTACAACCTTTCAGCTTGTAGCCCAATGCACACACATATACAGTACATTTGGAAGAACTGAGGTCTTCAAAGCCTGCATAGATTTAGCTTTTGTCCAAAGTGACTTACAGAACAACTTATGGGATTCAAACCTACAACCTTTCAGTTTGTAGCCCAACAGGCAACATTATCTTAAGTTATACTGTAAAAGCAAGTTGCTGAATACAAACACACACACACACACACACACACACACACACACACACACACACACACACACACACACACACACACACACATTCTGAGGACTTCAAAGACTGCAGAGACTAATTAATGAGCTTTCCTCCAAAGTGATTTGGAAGATTTATTACAGATTCAGTCCTCATGGGCACAATGATAGTTTACTGATCAAACCTTCAGGGGTTCGAACCTACAACCTTTCCGTTATGAGCCCAGCGAGTTGGTTCAACAGAGATGTCCATTCATTGGTAAAGGGGAGCTGAATATGCGACTCACCCGTGCGTATTTGGAGGAATAAGGGTCTTCAAAGAGCGCCCAAATTCTGGGTCGCCAAACGCGCCACCAGCCCATTTTCCTCGCGTCCTCCTGCATGCAGAGGCGCTTTAAATCCCCGTCCCCCGCCAGCGCAGCCGGATCGTCCTCCGGAACCTCCGGCTCGGGGTTCTCAAAGCTGTCCAGAGCCTCCTCCGCGTCCCGGTGCTGTCTGTAGTTCATCCAGCAGCACGCCTCCACGTCCGTTTCGTCGATGCCCCAGAAGGCGAGCTCCTCCTCGAACAGCGGCCCGCACACGTCGTTGGGACAGTGTAACTTGCCCGTGCGGTAGTAGTTGAGGATGAACGAGAAGACGGACGGGTGTCGGTCGAAGAAGAACTCATCGGACTTCGGGTCGTAGTCGAAGTTGCAGAAGGCGTCGGGCTCAGTGAGCCACGACAGGCGCGTGCCGGGCAGCGTCTTCAGGGTGCTCCGGTACGTCTCGTGCCGCACGCCGCCGCAGTTGATCACGATTTTCTCGCTTTCCGACGGGCAAGTCATGTCGGCGCTGTAACATGCTTTGTTGGACGTCTTGTTGCCACCTTTGCGCCCTTTGAATGAGGAGACACACACCGAATTGAGCATAGGGGAGGGAGAGGTGGAGAAAAAAACGGAGAGGGGAGGAGATAGGAGCGGTCTGGGACATGAGGGAGGGTGGGGAGAGAGAAAAAGAGAGATGTTTAGTACAGGTAAAGATGGAGGGTATCTTTAACATTTAACAATTATAACTAAACTATCTTGAAATACCAAGAATACTACAGGTGCAAAATTCCACCCTGTGACCTTGAGAGTTTTTGGTATGTAATGAATTACGCATGTAAATAAATCATTGTGCATTGCCAAACAATTATCTCAAAGCAACTCGAAAGCATTTGCATCCTTAAAATGTTAAATGCAATAAAGGGTTTTGATGCTGTAGCCTATTTAACACAGAACAGGAGATGAACAGAAGTTATGTGAACTGAGCACACATTTACATTTATTCATTTAGCAGACAGTTTTATCCAGGGTCAGCAATTTAGGAGGGCATCAGACAAAAGTGCCACCAAAAATGCCCACGAAATTCCAAATGTGAGTCCAAAAAATGCCCTCTTAATAAATTGTTTTTATTTGTTATACCTGGCGTAAAATATTAACTCAAGGATTTCATTCTTAGGGTAAAAGATAACAATTCTCAATCTGCAGAACTTGTATTAAATTGAAGTATTGGTCATAAACAGGTGAGACACTCAATTGAGTAATAGAACAGAATAGAAACATAACATTTTGAGTATCATATAATAACTGTCAATCAAACAGTTCTGCATTGTTTTGCATCTCTCTGTCTCACCTAAACACTCAAACATTAATAGGATTCATTAAAATCATACAATGCTTGAAAATATGGAATATTTATTTTGATGCATGCGACAGCAACATCAATTGCTGCTTAAGCAATCTGTCTGTCTGATTTGTAAAATGGACATGTTTATTGCATTCAAATCTCCCACAGCCCCATAACTCACAAAGGTATGCCACTGAGTGAACTGGAGATGCAAACGGACGAGAGACTCTTGTGATTGATTAAGATTCTATCTGCCTCTCTCTATTTCTCTGTCTCTCAATCTGTTTAAATGAAGCAGCTAATAAGTCAAGAGCTTCACTGCAGCTTCATTGCATGAAGGAAAGAGAGAGCAGAGAGAGAGAGAGAGAGAGAGAGAGAGAGAGAAAGGTACTCATTATGCACATACAGCAGTACAGCACTGCCCGAGCGTCACCAAACAGGAGGGGGTTGGAAACGAGTGAGCGTACCAGCCTCAGTTTTGCTGCAGTAAAACCCTACTTTCTGAATGCACCCCTGTTTTTTACCCCCTTCTTTCTGCAATTATATTGATGAGCCCTATTTGAAATGACTTAAATTTGGCTCTCTTTTAGAATAAAAAGCCACTTCAGTTTTGCTCACTGTAGTTTCCTATCCCATCTCAGTTGCCATACACTCCCTTTTCTCCTCCTCCCCCATCCCTCACTCTACAATTTCGCATTAAGAAATCACAACTCACCGAGAACACACTGGACCCTGTGCATCACTTACTTTTCTCTCCATTTCCCCTCCTTTTCTATTCATTCTTGTCTCATTCCAAAACACTTTGCTTTTATTTACCCTCTCTTTCTGCCTGTTTTTATCTTTCATCCTGGCATTTTAACTCATTTTCATGCCATAACACTTTCAAATTTGGCCTGTGTGCTGCTAGAAACATATCCGCTGAACACTCTTCCATCTTCCATCACTTTCCTAACACAATTCTTCTCTTGGCTCTCAGGTGAAAGTTAATAAACTTCAACAGAACTGCATTTAAACAACTGGAGTGAAAGAAAACCAAGGAAGTTAAGAGAGAAGATGAAATTATCCTAGGTAAGACTTCATTTACTAAATTTGATTGTGATTGCATGCAACTGTGTTTGAGTAAGAAAAGACACTGCAAACGGTTTTCTCTCCAGTTGTGCATTTTAAAGTAGTTTAATGTGCCATTTTATAAACTAAGCTATTACGCTTCATATAAATATAGCAATGAGCATGCTGTGTAGTGCAGAGTAACTAAAAACTTTAAAACAGTCAGAGGAATACTGTATTATTTTATGTTAAAAGCACATCCACTATTTTAAAGTTTTCTAGAAAACAGATGCACTCATTTAAATGATTTAAAATGGCAATTGGAAGTTAGAAAGTACATGTTCTGACACCTAAAAGTAGTCAAACTTAAATTGTGTCACACCGCAAAGCTTCTAGAATAATGCATATAACGCACTATATAAATAAATGGCAAGTCTGATATTATGTTTCTAGAATATTATAAGCACACTGTGATTTCAAGGCTGTTCAGGTGAATAAATGTGACCTCAGAGTGCAAGTTAATGTGACACTTAACTGCACCAGAAGAGGGTTTATATCAGAAAACAATTTAAAAAGTGAGCTTAGTGAAAGTGCAGATAGAGAAAATGTGAGAAAAGCTCATAGAGAGAGTGAGAAAGGCTTGTGTTGAAGAAAATACATGCAGATTCAAGGAAGTTTGGATGGTGCTGATTTCAGTACCCTGGACAGCGCACACAGAATAAACACTCAAGCACTGCAGAATTGCAAACAAATAGAAAAGATGGTGTGGAATAAGTGAAAGTTAGACAAAACAAAATTACTGGGAATGATTAACTGGATACACATCTTTGTTTTACAATAATTAATGTACATGTAACATAAAATAATATTATTAGGGAATAACAGAGAATAATTAGGTAATTCTGATTGAATTGTGAAGGATATACAGAACTGTAGAACTGTTAAAAAAAATCTAACAATTTGCAAAGGGTTAAAATAACAAAGGAATTGCTTTAAAGAAGTGCTAAAAACTAAGAACTGAAGCGGTTCATGTTTTACTGTGCCCTGTGTGTGTGTGTGTGTGTGTGTGTGTGTGTGTGTGTGTGTGTGTGTGTGTGTGCGTGCGTGCGTGCGTGCGTGTGTGTGTGTGTGTGTGTGTGTGTAAAGCAAGCAGCAGAACTGTGCTCAGCAGCAGTGGTGATGTTATATTTGATTTATTTATTTTGTTGTTGTTGTTGTTGTTGTTGTTTGTAGTGGGTGGCACAACGAGAAGGTGAGAAAGGCAAACAGAAAAAGAGAAAAGAAAAAAGCAAAGCAGGAAACAAAACAGAGGGTTTAGAAATAATGTGAGTGCCATGAGGATCCCTGAATTCCAGAGAGAGAGAAGACGTATAATTAACCAGCACATTCAACCTCCCCTGTGTGTCTCTCTGTGTTGGAATGTGTGTGTAAAATAACACAACGGACCGAGATACAAAAATGCTGTTAGCACCGAACAGGAAATGGAAGCTGAAGGAGCGAGTGAGGGTAAAAGGAAGGAGAGAACGAGAGAGGGGTGAGGACTGCAGTCCTGACGCTAATATACATTAGCAGAAACACAGCAGAAAGAGGGGGGAGGGAGAACTGAGGACGAGAGACCAGCAGAGCGGAGGGAGGGAGGAGAGAGAGAGAGAGAGAGAGAGAGAGGAATTTAAAAGACTGAAGTGAGGGACTTATGTTCCTGTACTTGGCAAAAAAATGGAAACTGAGAGAACAGGAGAGAGAGACAGAGAGAGAGAGAGAGAGAGAGAGAGAGAGAGAGAGAGAGAGACCAGAAAAGCAAGATCAGAAGCAAATGAAAGGGACAATGCATGAGATTATGTGAAGATGACGTGAAAGGAAGGGTGAAGACAAAAATAGTTTGGGAAAATAGTGAAATAAAGAAATAAGCCACTCGAGAGCATGCATTACAGTGATTTTATCAAGGGAAAGAGGTGTTTTAGAAACCCAAAACTTTAAATACATAATTCACTAACAAATTAAAATTGTATCATCATTGATTACTCTCATTAGGTTTCAAACTCATATGACTTGCTCTCTTTAGAGGAGCACAAGAGGAGATGTTAGGCAGAATGACAGCTTCAGTCACCATTCACTTTCATTGTATGGAGAAAAACAATGCAATGAGAGTTAATGGTATACTGCCAAATATATCCTTTTGTGTTCCACAGAAGAAAGATATTTAAAGGGGTTTGAAACGACATGAGGATGAGTAAATGATGACAGAATTGTATTTTTTGGGTGAACTAGGTACCCTTTAGTTCAAGTGTGTGTTGTTGCATGTTTCAGCTTAATTCACAGAGATGCCAAGTGAGCCATTCTTCAGTTGATTTGCCTGAGAAGTTTAAACGGTGCTATCAAAACATTTTTCTGTTTGTTTGAGTTCCAAACCAGCCAGACACAGCAACATTTACTCTGCCAACAGGGTTGGAGAGTAACGGAATACATGTAACGGAATTACGTATTTAAAATACAAAATATGAGTAACTGTATTCCACTACAGTTACAATTTAAATCATTGTAATTAGAATACAGTTACATTCAAAAAGTATTTAGATTACTGAAGAGATTACTTTGCATTTTATTGTCATTTGTTTAATTTAATATTTAATCCTTTCAGATGGAAAACATTTCTACATATAAATGATGCGATCCAAAGTGCATTTGAACAGCGGTGAACAATGAACACATTTTTTTAAAGCAATTAGAGATCAAAAAATGAAGAGTGAAGAACTAGAAGGACATGCAACGAGCTGAAAACTGGTTTATCGGTTGATAAGTGCCTCCAAACCTCTCTGAAACCAGTCAACAGTCCGACATGACCAGCTGTTGTTTTCAACAGGGTCATGATAAAGAAAGAACATGAAGCAAATACACAAGATAAATATAAAGAGCAAAAGAGAGAAAATTGAGATTGCAGTAGGCATTAAAGATGACGCCAGCAGCAGTGTGTATGCATTCCACTGCTGCGGTTTATAAAACCTCCTCAGGTCTGTAAGACCCTCACATCACTCTGTCCGGTACAGGGAAGCACCCAACAGGCCACGAAGGGAACTGCAGCATTGCAGAGTTCTGCAGTCGCCTCCCCTTTGCAGTGACACCACACTCACTGTCCTGTACCTCTCATCTCCCCGTACAATACACCTCACATCCATTTCTGTCTTGACTTTATCGTTTCACTAATAATTTCCAATTTTCAATTGCTTTAAATTTTCAAAAACACACTCCATCTCACATCTCCATACACTTCTCTCCCTCCTTCAAAGGTCAAAACATTAGATTCACTGGTGCAGAGAGAAATATAGCATGAAAGGGCTCAGAGAGAGAGAGAGAGAGAGAGAGAGAGAGAGATAAAAGGACAATCTTTTCCCCGCCAGCTAGCAGTCTAATCTCATGCAAGCTTACGTTAAATAAAACCAAAATGAAACACATTCGTATTCACATTAAAATCCCTCAAATCTCAACCTCTCGGATAAACATATAAACGTGACGCTCCAGCAAAGCATCAGTGATGTGCCAGTTTCTGCAGTTGTGAAGTACATCTCAAAAGCAGACTTTGTGATTGTGTGCGTCACATCTTCATTCAGCAGCGTGAAGAAGAGCAGACATCATATTGTCTGCTTCAGCAGTTGTTTTGAATTGTGTCCTTAAGGGCAAACTATAATTTGGAGCAACCTGTGAGCACAAACACCTGGCCCATTATCCTCCAAACAAAAGACTGAGCCACTGCACCATTGGCTACCATTAGAAAACACCTTCCTCTTTTTTGGAAACGTGTGCTGCGTATGTTAAGATTAAACAAAGATATTATATATTCCGGACTACATGCATCATTGTTTAAATGCACTTAGTAATACTGTCTTAAATATAATTTAGAATTACTATTGAATTACTAAAGCACCAATAAATTAGGTAAAACCAAAATTCAAGGTTTAGAATTAACAACATCAGCACATTACAGATTCATATTTACCTACATTTTACATTTACATTTATGCATTTGGCAGATGCTTTTATCCAAAGCGACTTACAGTGCACTTATTACAGGGACAATCCCCCCAGAGCAACCTGGAGTTAAGTGTCTTGCTCAAGGACACAATGGTGGTGGCTGTGGGGATCAAACCAGCAACCTTCTGATTACCAGATTACCAGTTATGTGCTTAGACCACTACACCACCACCACTCATTTACCTACTAATTAAAACCAACAAAATTCTTTCATGAAAAAACAAACAAGCATTATCAGTTAGATATAAACTTATCTCACCCTCATGTGGTTATAAACCCCTATGACTTTCTTTTGTGGAATACAAAAGAAGATATTTCCACTTTCATCGCATACTTTTTCCATCTAATGGTGGTGAATAGTGACTCAGACAAACATTCTATATAACATCTACTTTTGTGTTCCACGGAAGAAAGTAAGAAAGTCATTTGGGTTTGGAACAACATGAGCGTGAGTAAATGATTACAGAATTGACATTTTTGGGCGAACTATCCCTTTAACCGTCAATTGTGCTTCTAAAATGTGGGTTTGAAATTGGCGGCTATTTTTGCATCTTTACATGGTTAACTTTTAGTACTACAGTATGTTTAAAAAGATTTCAATCGTCCGAAATTATAAATATTATGTGGCGTTTAGGGAGGAAAATAGGACTTTTTTTCAGTTCAGATATAGTGATCAACAAGGACTTGCTATGCTCAGTATATAAATATACCCTTAAGATGTCGCAAAGAGACTCGTGTTGAATAGAGAGAGAAAACACACAAATGTTAGAGTGAATCCATTAGGAGTTTTTCAAACCTTTGGACACCAGTGAACATAACCAAAGTCCCACTCTGCGGCCCTCTTGGGGACGTTCCCGGGCAGCTATTTTCCCAAAACGGAACATGTTTAAAATCAGCAGTAAAATCTGGCAACATTGGTATCATAAATTCCTCTTCTTTTGCTCAGATCAAGCAAAAATAACTCTGCTAAACCGTCTCTGGCCAAACATAGAAATGTAACCCTGCATAAGCAGTCTGGGAAAGGATTACAGGAAACATTTATCAAGTAAGAGGCCAAAGTTGCTAAATGAGGAAAGCGTATCATCTTACAGCGAGTGTAACCCCTTAAACCTCTGCTTCTGAGAGCCCGGCTCTTTCTCAAGTTCAACAGCAATTACAGCAAGAAAGAGAGAGAGAAGAGGCAGAAACTATTAGCAGTATCACAGTGACATAATAATGTAATTGTCAACTATACCAATCAAAAAGAGATTCACTTTGACCAATTCAGGTCTTTAACAATCTGTTTAGTAGAGCACTATATTAATTAGCTGTCTTAACTATTGCAACTAAAGTAGGGACATTCAGCACTATAATCATTTATTGGTTAGGTTCTTCAAGTCCTTAAACATTAGTTAAGAGCCAACCAATATATTCTAACCAATATTGACATTCAATGCATCTAAAATAGTATCAAGGAAGTAAAGTAACCTTAATAATAACAATAATATAAGCTCAAACTCACTGTAATCAAACTGTATAAGAACTAATGCCATCTTTCAATCAGCCTTACAACACTATACAAAAATCTAAATAAGAGAGCGTGTTTTACAGAGACAAACTATAGAGCTAATACAGTACTTCAAGACGTCTACAGATCTGATGTGCTGAAAGTAGTTCAGAAAACAACACTGAGAATAAATAACTACAGAAAAAATGGTTGACACAGAGGAAGAAAAGGAAGCAGATTTTTAAGTTAATAATACAGTATGAGACATGAAAGTGTGTGCGAGATATATCCATAAACGTTAAAATACTCACTGTTTCAGAAGTCAAAAGACATTAACAATATGCGTGTTACATGATTTTGTGTAATAAAAGCACTTACTACCCTTTTCTGTGTGAAGTTAGTCAATTTTCCATCTTCCTTGCCATGATAACCAAATGCAGTAAACCCAAACACCCTAAAATGACCATAACAATTACAGTTTAAACAATTTTACAGCTCAATTATTACATAGAAGAATTCGTTTAAATGATAAGCTTCACATTTCTGCCTTTAAACCCTCCAAAAATGAGCCCAATCACTTCTATTGTAAGTGCCTCAATGTAACCTCAATTTGAACCCAATCTCATTTGAAGTTGTATGATTTTGTGATGTGAAAATACACGGATGTGTAATGCAGAAGTAAGCAAAAGTTCTGTGGCTGTGTCTAGAAGGTAACCCCCCTGCAGCCTAAGTCACTACAGTTAGGTTTATGGTTTGATTTAGTGGTAGGGTTAAGGTTAGGGTTGGGTGTAAGGTTTCTTTACGACTCAAACACAAACAGTGTGAACATTCAATGCGACTCTCGCGACACTTTAGGTAACTGGGTGGTTACCTTCTAGACACGTATCAGACATTGTGTACATGCATATAAATTGTATGCCCTAACCCAAACCCCACATCTAAACCTAAACATAGAGTAGAGTGTGTATGGATGATCTGAAGCGTAAAGAGTAAGTTTTGTATTGTGTTAATAGAGCGCAACAGTGCCCGCCCACTTTTTCAGCCGTCTTGCTTCCGGAAGTATTTCCCCCATTCATTTCTTCAATAGAATTTTATAAAATCCATAAAAGAGTTGTAAGCCATGAATCAAACCAACCAGCTACGAGGAGATTCACAACATCACAAACTTTGTTTCGAGGACAAAAATATTTAAAAATCGGACATAAAGACAAATGTACAAGACTGTGTACTTACCGTCTTTCATGAGGGCACGGACTGCAATCCCATGAAGCCTTGCGAAGGATGTCATTGAAAAAAAAACCCAGATGGGGAGATATATAAAACTACTGATTTTAGATTGTGATTATATAAGTATAGATACAATATATTTAAAATCTTCTGATATGTACAAATATATAAGTAGTTTCAGGGTGAAGGGAGACGACCGACTGATTACTTCATTCACAGGGCATCATGGGAGCACGTGGTAGAAACGAGGCACATTTCAAAGGTTTCGTTGGCCGAGGTTCTCTGATTGGTGGACCTTTTCTGCTACACCATGGGTAATGTAGTTGTTTACCATGAATTCCGATATCAAACATGATTTTTAACAATGAATTTGAAATAATGCAGACATATGGCTTCAACGGAAGCATATACAATCGATGAACAACCTCGCTCACGGTAGGTCTGGCTTTAAAGTTTTATAAGTTATCAATGAAAATCAATTCTTCTATGGGATAAATGAATGGGATTTTTACTTCTGGAACCAGACTGTTGGGCTCTATTGTCGAGATTTAGGAGATGAGGGAGAGTCACCTGATTGGCTGTTGCCAAAGTAATTCGATTTCATACATTATAGTCAACTTGATATATCTACGATATAGATTTCCCCATGAGACTGTTTTTTTTAATAAAGGAGGGGCGAGTCCAAATATTTTTTGGGTGGTAAAATCAACATTATGCCACAAATGCTCCTGATTGAGGTTAACTTGTATTGAACCCAGAATATTCCTAAGCTATTTATGATATTCACGTTTTAACAGCACATGAAAGATACATAAATGGGACCGTAATGGGAGGATAATAAATTTGTTTCCCTCCCCTTTTATCCCCAATTTGGAATGCCAATTCCCAATGCGCTCTAAGTCCTTGTGGTGGCGTAGTGACTCGCCTCAATCCGGGTGGTGGAGGACGAATCTCAGTTGCCTCCGTGTCTGAGACTGTCAATCCACACTTATCACGTGGCTTGTTGAGCGCGTTACCACGGAGACATAATGCATGTGGAGGTCCACGCTATTCTCCGCTGCATCCACGCACAACTCACCATGCGCCCCACCGAGAGCGAGAACCACATTATAGCAACCATGAGGAGGTTACCCCATGTGACTCTACCCTCCCTAGCAACCGGGCCAATTTGGTTGCTTAGAAGATCTGGCTGGAGTCACTCAGCACACCCTGGATTCGACCTTGTGACTCCAGGGGTTGTAGTCAGCGTCAATACTCTCTGAGATACCCAGGTCCCCCCAATGGGAGGATTATTATTAAAATACTTAAGCAATAAACCCATCAGGGTCACATCTAGCCATGATTAACTTGTAATCTAACAGTCTATACTTTAATATAAGAAATGAATGTTAAAAAAAAAAACGAAAACCTAATATCTGTTCCTAGTTGCTCAATGTGTGAATAGCTGCTTATGTTTTACTTAGATATTTGGACAAGCAGGTGTCAGATCTGAAAAGCTACTATATTAGAACGGATACAAATGGGATAAACTTAAGGCAGTAAACCCAGCTCAGTCACATCTTGCAATTATTACATTTCTATTTAATTAGATTTAATCTAACCATCTAAAACAAATAATCATCCAAGCAGAGCAGTCTTAAGGACTGCTAAATACACTCTAATATCTGTTCTATTATGCTTAATGTGTGAAGTGTAATTGTATTAAATGCAAATATGGATATATTTGGACAAGGATGAATTGCATGGATCAGAATTGACAAAGCGTGTGTTATTGAAGGCATACCGGCTTCTCAGTTTGCAGTCGTACCACACTATTCCTAGCTGAGTTCAGCATCCATGGACAGCTCTTAAATGATTAACCCTGTATAAAAATATACAGTCTGACACCTCCCATTTCTGCCTTCTTCCATGCTTTCATTTCACGAGTATCACACAAGCATTTCTGATGTCTGTAGTCTGCTACTCTTTCACCCTCTCTCTCTCGCTGATTACTCATCCCTGCAGGAAAAAAAGATGATCCTACTATATATATCCATGGTGACTGCTTCCAATCGGGCCAATAAGTGAAAACACTCCAGAGCAAACAGTGCAAATCTTAGATCTTGCATTCAAAATAATTCTGGCTGCGTATGAAGATACAGTATATCCTCAAATAGACAATGCAAAACATGTGGACATGTATGTAGTGTGTTCTGTCTGTCAGTTCAGACACCTGTTAGTGTGCCAGGATATCCAGGTCATTAAATTCTGCACACATGCTGGTTGGTGTGACTGGTTTAGGCATCAGTGCATCCATTACCATGAAAACACCAGCATTAGGGCAGACACAAAGCAATACTTGTTGAATGTTGTGAAAGTAAGACTCAAAGACAATGCTCGCATGATAATATTTCTCAGACTCAGAAAGCGTCCCAAATTAAACCATTTAACAGTGAAAACATGGAACAGACAGACAGATGCATGGATGGATACTTTATTTAAGCACAGGGTTGAAAATTGCATGCAACATCAACCAGATACAATAAACACATTACACAAAACTGGATATTCACATAAAGTACACACTATACACAACTACACTGAGTAGTATACTCACTTGGCTCGGGTTGAGTTCAGGTATTTTAATCCATAAGATTTAACCGATGCTTTTCATTGATCACGACATGTCCGATCCAGTATAGCAAAGGGTTAATACATGAATCGGATCGGAATAAGACAGTAGTAAATAAAACCATTAACACTAATTAAAATAATGTGTGTAATACGCCTTCCTCGCCTTCAAGGGTAGCGTGCTCGGATAATTTCACCCTAATTGCATCGCGCTCCTCCCTGCGCGTGTGAACGGGTTTTTTTGCGTGGAAGAGAGGAATGATGATGTTGTTGGTGGTAATTCCCCCGTTTTGAATCAACGCAAGCATTTCATGTTTCAGACAGACGCAACACACACACTCACTCACGCACGCACGCACGCACGCAGACACACTCCCGGGTCCCTGGCGGAACTGCACAGTGCTCATTTATTTATTTATCACATTTTTTTCTTTCAGATGTCACGCGTGGGCGGTGGGTGATTGTGACGCGCGGCTGCGCACGCGAACGGAACAGTGGCGCGCGCGGGTGGCAAATAGGTGTAAAGGGGCCGTTCAGTTTTATTATCTGTATAAACGTGTAGGCTAATTTTTATTTATTTGTATTTAAATATTTAGTTTTAGTCCATATTGTGGGAGCAACTATGCAAGCTATCAAGTCATCTACAAATGTTCTCTACATCCATTTCCAAATGGCAATATGGGATCTCCTCTTATGTTCACACCAAAAAATAATAATAAAAAAATCATGGAACCAAGTGAACTTAAATTAACCGAGTGGACTTAACTGCTTTATTCATTGAGCAATTGCTATACTAATCATAGCTACAATTTAAATAATTGGTATTTAGAATACAGTTACATTTAAAAAGTATTTTGATTACTGAAGAGATTATTTTGCATTTTATTGTCATTTGTTTCATTTAATATTTAGTCCTTCAAATGGAAAACATTTATACATGTAAATGATGTGATCCAAAGTGCATTTGAACAGCAGTGAAACACTTTCTTATGATGAGTTACATATTTACAGAGTTACAGAAGTAA
The DNA here is from genome assembly GCF_025860055.1 of Xyrauchen texanus. Classification (NCBI taxonomy): domain Eukaryota; kingdom Metazoa; phylum Chordata; class Actinopteri; order Cypriniformes; family Catostomidae; genus Xyrauchen; species Xyrauchen texanus. Next base: position 4,595,669 of record NC_068316.1, read on the forward strand.
TGGAAATAAACCTTGTGTAAATTGTCAGCTTTACGCTAAGATAAAATGCTATTTCTAGCCACATGCACATGTTAAGATACATATATATATATATAGTTTTCTCTGAAAAAAAATTCTCACAATTTTTTCTTCTAATTTTTTCTCTCTCTCTCAATTTTTTTTTCTCTCAAAAATTATTTTTCCCTCTAATTTTTTTTTTTCTCATGAGGCAAGAGAACTCAACAAACAATTAGCATGCGGTACCAATCTCGGCCACCAGGTGCCACTATCAGTAAGCATGAAATCTTACAAGGTGACGGATGACTCATGATCAGTTGATCAGCCACACCATTAAAACCACTGACAGGTGAAGTGAATTTAATATCTCGTTACAGTGTTGTTGATCTGACTTTCACTATCAACAACATTTTCAGTGAGTCCACTTTATTTTGACAGATGGGCAGAACTTCTGGTTGGCTAGCGGAAGTATTGTTTTGTGTACAGTCATAACAGTTAAAGGAGCAATAATTAAGATTCAGAAACCCTTGTTATTAATGATACCCACAGCCGTTAAGTGAACTGCAGCCAGCTACCTGTTGCTCATGTTCGCCCTCGTGCACACACTCCATATGGACCTGAGTGAGCATCGACCTAGGGCTGGGCGATAAAACAATATCGATATATATCACAATAAAGAAAATCCACGATAAGCTTTTTAGGAATTTTCGATATTTACTGCGTGTCGCTAAAACACAAGCATTTTGGCTTTCTCAGGCTATGTTTCCATTGGGGCAGACGAAATCCGCTCAAAGGTGCTCACAGCGCTAGGAGAGAGCTTCCTCCGCACCGCTGCCAATCCTACGATCCACCTTGCGAGCACGACGCTCGGCTTTCATAGGAATGAATTGAAAACGCTCTCAGGTTCGCTCACAACACGCCTGTGGTAACGTAGGTTCAGACTGGATTAACTTGCTAATGCTAGCTGCCTTGCTAACAATTAGTTTATGTCGGACACCGGATTGATTCCATCCGCACCGCAAGACTTCATGACAACGGTTGCACCCTCTCATCGTCTCTATTGAAGAGCGCGACAGAACAACAGTGATGTGGACAACAGCTCTGATCTTTCTGTGCTGTAATCTTGAATATTGTTCTCTAGCACCAAACATGCATCATTTCTGCCCTGTCCCGCTCCGCACGCGTTGCCTCTTTTCCCTGCATGTGGCGCCGCATGAGTTAATGTGGTTTCAAAGCACCTTTTAGACCATAACGTTTTTCCCTTCTTGTAGCATCTTCACTATGAATCACTACAATAAAGACTACTACATGAATATAGAGTTGAAGGGTTTCTTTACTTCTATTTGCAACAGCCCAGCAACCGACATAAACACTGCCTGCATCCCGCATGGCACATCTTCTTCAACTGACTTTTTCAGGATAGAACACAACACTTGTAATACAATGACACCTAGTGGTGACTCCAGGATACTACATCCCCTCCTTCTTAAGCTAAATACCCATAACATTACTCCTAGTATTAAACACTGTGACAACCACATTCTTAATATTTTAATGATTAACATTGTTTTTTTAGAAGAATAACTCTTCAAGAACTATCAATTATAATGTAATGATTGTCTTTTACTGAATTGACTTATGCAACATAGTCTTTCAAGTGAGCCGGTGAACATCTCTCTCTTGCAGACCTTCTCAGATTTGTAGGTTTAGTCTCTTTTCTACAACAGTTACTTCCGGCGATTTTTCTTTCTCGAGGGTAAACATCTTCTTCTCTGCAGGTGCATTAACAACATCTGCACTAGGCAATGCAGAAGTGTCACTGTCCTGTTCATTCTCTGTGGGTAGTACAGTCTCCAGCATCTCGTCTGTACGGCGATTTCTTATTTGGTCCACATGTCTTCTCACAGTTTGTCCATGCCCTAGAGCAGTCTTGTATGAAAGAGGTCCGGTACAGCATTCCACTACTGCAGGAATCCATTTGGGTCCCCCACTGTAGTTCTTCACGTACACCGAATCTCCAACTTCAAAACTTCTGAATTTACAGCTTTTGTCTTTGCTGCTGCTTTTTCAGAATTTCTGCTGACTTCACATCAGGAATGGACGTAAGTCAAATGTGGATCTCAACTTTCTAGACATAAGCATCTGAGCAGGTGACAACCCGGTTGTTGAATGAGGAGTGATTCTATAATTAAACAAGAATCTTGCTACTCTTGTCTCTACAGTGTCACCTTTCATCTTTTTCATCCCCTCCTTGAAAGTTTGAACAGCACGTTCTGCTAGGCCGTTTGAAGAAGGATGATAAGGAGCTGACGTTACATGCTTAATGCCATTCCTCGTCATGAAAGTTTTAACTCGTCACTGGTAAAACATGTTCCGTTGTCTGACACTAACATTTTGGGTAATCCATGTGTACTGAAACACATTCTCATTTTCTCAATGGTAATTTGGGAAGTGGCATGTGTGACAGGATAAACTTCCATCCACTTGGAATGAGAATCTACCAGAATTAAGAACATTCTTCCTAAGAAGGGCCCTGCGTAGTCTACATGAAGTCTTTCCCAGGGTGAGCCCGGCCACTCCCACGGGTGCAAAGGAGCTTGAGCAGGGGCCTTTCTGAAACTTTGACACCTCTCACAATTCTGAACCACTCTCTCTACATCCTGATCCATACCAGGCCACCACATGTATGATCGAGCCAAACCCTTCATTCTTGACATCCCGGAATGAGTCTGATGTAACTGTTTCAATACAGCCGCTCGACCTTGTGATGGTATGATGATTCTCGCTCCCCAAATCACACATCCATCCTTGACACTCAGAGCATCTCTCCTGTGATGGTACGGTAACACTTGTGGCCCCACCTCAGGCCAACCCTTTAATATGTACTCATGTACTGTGGAGAGTGTTATGTCGTGTGATGTCCACTTCTGAATTTGTTTGGCACTTACAGGTGAGTCATCCATTAAGTCCATCATCAGCACTTGATCATTAGTGTCATCAGGTTCTCCCTCACCTGGCACTGGGAGTCTACTTAGAGCATCAGCATTTTGGTGATATTTTCCTGGCTTGTACACTATGTTGTACTGATATGCTTGTAACACCATAGCCCTTTCTTTGCACTCTGGGTGATCCCATTTGAGGAACTGCCTTCGTTTCATTGAACAAATGGATCAAGGGTTTATGATCAGTGCAAATTGTGAATGCACGCCCATACAAGTACTTATGAAATCTTTGGATACCAAAAATCACAGCTAAGCATTCTTTGTCCAACTGTGAATAACGCTTCTCTGCAGACGTTAGTGTTCTTGACATGAACCCAAGGGGTTTCTCCACACTCTCTCCTTTTCTACGCTGCGAGAGCACTGCACCAACCCCGTATGGGGAGGCGTTACAAGCCAGAACCAGTTTGGAATCTGATGAGTAATGCGATAGCACCTCTGCTGATTTTAGTAGAGCTTTAGATTCCTCGAAAGCTTCTTTTTGAGGTTTCTTCCACATCCACTGAACATCTTTTCTCAGCAGCAGATGTAGGGGGGCTAGCAGCGTTGGCAGATTTGGAAGGAACTTGTTATAATAGTTCAGCAACCCCAGGTATGCTTTAAGTTCTGTCACATTCCTGGGTTCTGGTGCTTCTTCAATGGCCTTCACCGTAATTCCCATAGCATGTAGGCCCTTTGCATCTATTTTGTGGCCTAAATATTCCACCTCATCTGCCAGGAACACGCATTTTCCTCGTTTCAGGCGCAAACCAACTTCTTTCAGTCTCGACAGCACATCATCCAGGGTCTTCAAGTGATTTTCTTGGTTACCACCAGTCACTAATATATCATCCAGATAAACAACTACTCCAGGAATACCCTGCAACAATCCCTCCATTGTTCTCTGGAAGATAGCAGGAGCTGAAGCAACTCCGAAGGGCAGACGATTATATGTGAATAACCCTTTTTGTGTATTCACTGTCAAGTATTTCTTGGAGCTTTCATCCATGATGATTTGTTGGTATGCGTGACTCATGTCCAATTTTGTGAACTGTTTTCCTCCATCCAATAGAGCAAAAGATCTTCCACCCTTGGTATTGGATACTGTTCCAAAGTTGACACTCTGTTGACTGTGAGTTTGTAGTCACCGCATAATCTTATACTGCCATCTGGTTTCAAGATAGGAACAACAGGAGCTGCCCACTCTGAATACTTAACAGGTGAGATGATTTTGTCACGCAACAGTCGATTAATCTCCTCCTCCACCTTTGTTTTCAGGGCATATGGCACAGATCTAGGTCTGAAAAACCTTGGTGTGGCATCAGTCGGCACATGAAGAGTAGCAGTAGTGCCCCTTAATGTTCCAAGCTCCTCCTTGAACACTTCCTCATGCTGGGATAGCACCTGTTTTAACGTCATCATTTCCGACTGTACCAGCTTTATCTCACTCCATTGCAGTTGGAGTTTTTCAAGCCACGCTCTGCCTAGTAAGCATGGTCCTGTTCCTTTCACTATAACAAGTGGCATTTTCTCTTCCTGCTGCTGGTATTTTACTTGTACATCAGCCACACCCACTATCTCTAAAGGCTCTCCTGTATACGTTCTCAACTTGAGTTTTGTCAGACTCAGTTTGGGAGCTTCTGAGTCTTTCCAGATGTCCTTGTACCTTCCTTCATTCATAAGGCTGACACTACAACCTGTATCAATCTCAAAGTTTACTAGCCTGGCATTAACAAGTAACTCAACAGTGAGGGGTTTCACTTTCGTCAATGCATCAGTTTTTACACATGCCAAAGTGAATGTTTCTTCAGCTTCATCACTGTCATTATTTCCATTTACATTAAATGCTCGATGTGGATGCCCTCCTTTTTCACTTTTTCCAGTTATTGGATGTCCTCTCTGTTTGCTTTTGTTGCGACAGGCCCTGGCGATATGACCTATTTTCCCGCACACATAACATTTGTCCTTCTTAAATCTGCAGTCGTTGGCTTTGTGGTTTTTCCCACTGCATCTGTAGCATTCTCTGACTTCTTTTTGTTCACCAGTTTCTCCTTTTTTCCAGTGATCAGGTTTCCTCGCTTTAAACATGATGCTGTTACATGCCTGTACGCCGGATTTATTTTGCAAATCGAGCACATTTTTGCTTGCGGTTTCTGCGGCAACTGCTCTGTTGGCTTCTTCGTTCTCGAATCAAATTTAAATCTCTGTACAATTTCACTTGGCTGAGGATTGAAATGATTTTTTAGCATCGTTACCAGTTGCTGATAAGTCCTTTCACTTGGTTTTGTAGGGCTAAGAAGATTTCGCATCACACTGTAAGTTTGTGGTCCCACAACACTTATGAGAATAGCTCTTTGCTTACCCTCATCTTCGACTCCATTAGCCACGAAAAATTGCTCCAGTATTTCAGAATACTCTTCCCATGTTTGAGCTTTTGCATCAAATGCTGCTAGTGATCCAATAGTTCCTGTAGCCATGGTTAATCTTCTTCTTTTTATCCTTTAGATTCTTCTGTTTCCCCCACAACCAGTTATCAGCACTATCCTCCCTTTTTTATGCTCAATCCGTTGTCATCAGAGACTTTCCGCTTCATCCTCGTCGCCAATAATGTAGCATCTTCACTATGAATCACTACAATAAAGACTACTACATGAATATAGAGTTGAAGGGTTTCTTTACTTCTATTTGCAACAGCACAGCAACCGACATAAACACTGCCTGCATCCCGCATGGCACATCTTCTTCAACTGACTTTTTCAGGATAGAACACAACACTTGTAATACAATGACACCTAGTGGTGACTCCAGGATACTACACTTCTAAATGTATATTTATTAATCGGCATGTTATGAGCCTTTAATAATAAACAAATCGATTTCTGTTCTAATTTTGTGAAAATGAATTAGATGCCTGGAATGGATAAGTAAAGACTAAAATTACTAGTTGGTAGACTAGTCTCTCACTTTAATGAAAATATACAAATGTTTTTTTTATTTAAAAAAAAATGTTTTCTAAATTTTCTCATGGGACACCCCTGAACCCAGATTCAGCATTCCACAGTCACAAGGGCTTCTATGCCCCATACTTGGGTATCTGAATCTAAAGAAATATCAAAAATATTTCATTTTAATGTAAAAATATCCCAACAAATACTGGACTGCTGTCACTAGAGTGGTCGTGGCATAGTGGGCTAAAGCACTGAACTGATTGTAGGTTCGATCCCCACAGTCACCACCATTGTGTCCTTGAGCATTATTAAATATAAATATTGGTAAAAGATCCCGCAGACCCCACTGCTTTGGCCGTCTCTGGACACCCTGTGCAGTTTTCTTCTTTTCTTTCATCAACTTTGAAAAAAAACAAAAAAACAAAGTGCAATGTGTAAATGCATATCGTGATAAATATCGATATCGAACAATATGAAAAAGATTATCGTGATAACAATTTTGGCCATATCGCCCAGCCCTACATCAAACAAAACATTGACGTAAAGTACAAAGAGACTGAACGTGATTCAATGGCATCATGCTGACAGATGAGGTAGCATAGTTGAAATTACACAGTTATGATTGTTTTACAACTAACTTTGAGACTAAACTAAAACTGCTAATCAGCTAACATAGCATACTGATACACACATACACTGCTGAACCATACCAGACTGTTTACTGTTGCACTGCACTGTTATGTTGGACTATTGTATGTCATAAGTTGTACTATGATCAAGAAACCAGCGTTCTTTCTTAAATTTATACTGTATTCCTGACTTTTAGTATAAAGAGAAGATTGTTGAAATGATTTGAAAGTTACGACGCAAGGTAGCTTGCAATTCATCAGCGTTAGCAGACAAGATCATGTTAGCTATAATGACACAGATCGATCCTTATGGCGCTATATTTCACATGCTTTGCCGTTATGGAAACATACCTGTCCAATAAGAAGAATGCCAATTCAGGGTCTGTTTTGATCCCCAAAACCGAACGAGGGTCCCTCCAGGAATCAAATGCTCTGCCGATGTTCACTCTAGTTTTCGCTCGACCACGATCCCGTTTAGCCAGATGGGATTCAGTTGCTAAATGTTTTTTTTTTTTTTTGGCTTACTCTGAGTTTGTGTAGGAGTCTGTGTTGTGCTGGGAGCTGGACGTTTGCTGGACGGTTAGCGGAAGAGAAGCTATTACTGAGGCAAGGCTCTCGGGAGCGTGCATAAACATCACTTCCTTTGGATTTCCCCGCAAAAGCGACCCGCTCCCTTCCCATGAAAATCAGTCTACAGGCTTTAATAGGCAACCTTGGAAGTCCGGGAAGGGCTCATTTTTGTTGTGTTATAAGCCGTTTACACATTGGCCTAAAAAAAGATGAATATTACATGGAAATTGTTACATATTGCACCTTTAACTAGCGTTTCTTACTGTGAGATTCTTGTATTTATAACATTGTAAAATGTCTTTCAAAATTTCTTGCCGTGTGTGTGTGTGTGTGTGTGTGTGCCGTATACATGTGCTGAAAGTTCATTAGGAACTTTAAATGTATGTTCATTTCTATTCAACGTTGGCCTTTACAGATGCTTCGCATGTTTTAAAGACATTACTCAATTTAAAAACAAACAGTGTTATTCCTTCCAGATAAGTTTGGTTAAATTAATTGTGGTGATGTTTTATCTATTTCATTCTGTGATGCACAATACATGAATTCTATACTGGAAGACCATTATAATGAGATGTGAAATTGGTAGATGTTTTATGTCATTTAAAATGAATTGTCATTTGATTTCCCTTTGCATCCCATTTTTCCTTCCTTTGCAGGATGTCTATGTCTTCCCTTAAGGGAAAGAAAAAAAAAATTGATTTGAAATAAAAATGTGGACATTATTATTCAGTAAAAAAGGAAATTATTTGTAAAGTGCTTTTAATAATACGTATTGTTCTGAAGTTGCTGTACAGATAATATTGATCTTTTGTGAACAGTGTTCATAATGTGTGTCCAAATAAATGTATATATTTATATTACTTGTGGTTCTTTCTTTATGGCACCGTTTACTGTGTGACTGCAAGTGCATCTTTATTTCCTTGACAAGAAAATTAAAGTCAATCTGTCTCATTATGGCAACACCAAATATTTCATATTTGTTTAGGCTAAACTAACAGTTATATTGCAAGAATGAGCATACTACACACTCATCTCCCGCTAAATAATTGCATTGTATCCACACAATAACAGCAGCATGAGCGCATCATCTTGTGAGTCTGTAATGAATGAGGAACCGGCTGTCTTTAAGTAGGCCTACACAAGCTCACTATAGAAAGGGCTCTTCGGCTTCTGGCTACAATCAGTATCTGATTAAAATAAACAGAATTATCTACAGTCCTCGTTAAAATATGTCCAACCTTTACAGTTATGAATAACACTGACAGACGTCGGAGCTTTTCAGGTTTGACTGTTCATAGTTTCTTCATCACTACACAAAGGCTCAACCATTGATTAAAATGCTACTAATGCATAACAGATGGATGGGGAAGAACAATATTACATCACTTGAATTAGTTTTCGATTGTTTCCAAGTTTCTGTCATCTGTATTTTCTATACACATTTTTTATTATTTTATTTTATTATTATTATTATCTATGTCTTGTTGCTGTTTTGTATTGTTGTGCACTGAAAGCTCATGTCACCAAGACAAATGCCTTGTATGTGTAGTCATACTTGGCAATAAAGCTGATTCTGATTTTAAGGAGCAATATGTAACATTGACGCCAAGCGTTGGAAATGAGTACTGCAGTCCAAATTCAAAATACTGAAGAGAGCTGTGTCCCCCGCCCCCCTCCTCCCCAGACTCGAAGCTCACGTGGGTTGCCATGTTGCGGAAACGCAACAGGAACGAGCAAACTGACAAGGGTATGCGACGAGCCTTACACTGTAATTTGATCTGCTAATTTATATGTTTTCAATGTTTTTATTGTTTGCAAATTATAAACCAGCTCATGTGGATTTTTTTATAACTCTATCAGCTAGGTGTATTGCTGGCTTCCATGTCTGCAGCGAGCGCGCTGTGTTTACCCGCTAACTTGTTTTAAATCTGGCAACCCGGGGTGTCGAAATACTATTGGGAAATGAGCAGTGGGCGGGACTACACAGGTAAAAATACAAACAGAAATTCCGGGCTGGAACACACATTTCAAAGTAGAATATACTGGCTGTAGCATTGTTTCAGAGAAGCTAGCAATTCAATTTAGCATGTTTCCTAAATCTCTGATAATATATTATGATCATTTTATGATTTAGTACAGTAAATATATTACATATATTCCCAGCTAAGATATGATTCCCCTGGAGCAGATAGGGTCAAGGGCCTTGCTCAAGGGCCCAACAGTGGCATCTTGGCAGTGCTGGGGCTTGAACCCCCAACCTTCTGATCCTGGACCACTGAGCCACCACAATATAAATTAAAGTATTCAAACATTATATAACGTGTTTGGGATGAGTTAACATCAGCATCATAATTACAAAATATTATTTATATATTTGTATATCTCTTTGTTATCCTTCTCGCACAGTAATCACCTTATTTTGTTTGTTCTTGCCTAATACTGCTGGTGATTTTGGGAATTTATCAGCCATTGTGGCATACAACATACGGTCTAGTAAATGTTGTTTTAAAATTAAAAATGTATCTTCTCTGGTATCTTTCTCATCTTTATGTTTTTAAAATACACATTTTAATGCTTTTTATTTGCTGTATGAAACCACAGTTGATAAGTTGTGTAAAGCAGTCTTTGATAGTCTTGTATAAATGACAAGCCAAAGCATTTAATTGAAATAGATTGTATTGGTAGCTATTAAAGAATCACACAGGTTTATAGAATAAAGTTTTTTTGCAGTGTATTGAGAAACAAAGTAGAAAGAAATGGCTTATATTTCATATTTTAGAGCATTTATGGACAACGTAATTTTAGTTAAACATTTTTGTAATGTTCAAATTATTGAAAATCTAAATGACTCAAAACAATTAACATTTAAAATTATTTTCACACAATAAAAATATTATAAAAACGTTTACTTACATATTTTCCAACAAACAGTATGGATGTACCAGTGTATTAATACATGAAAATATGGGTAACATTTTTAGTTATTTATTATTTTAAGTAGGCTATAACCGTCACTGCTATCTGAAAATACAAAAACAGCTGTGACAACCAGCACCAGCATCTTTAAGACTCTGTGTACCAACGTGCAATCAAAAGTCATCCACACACTCGCTGTCTTCACGTGTACTTGCACACTAGTGGCCAAACACCGGAAATACGTCGACAAGCGGGTAAGTAGGCAAGACCAAACCCGCACGTGAGAGCCCGAGAGTCGTTTCGTTGTGCTTCATGTTGCTAGGCAACCGTTCCAAACTTCAGCTCGTGTTTACAAGGCACGGCAAGAGAAAGGTGAGTTTTACTAAGGATTTTTTCCACTTAGCGACATCTGTTATGCTACTGATACACCGTATTTGTATATTATAAAATTATTATTTCCCTTTCTGAGTGCCGCGGCTGGTTAAATATACTGAAACCTATCAATTATTAAAATATACAGATTAAATCTAGCAAACCAGCCACGGTAATCCACTGGAATGGAATAGGGTATGATGTTTTTCATTAATACATTATCCTGTCACATAACTGCTTATTAATTATACATGAAGAATGAACGCTGGTCGGACTGCTGAGGGTGCAGGATGTGTTACCTGGTGGGGGTTCGGACCAGCAAGAGACCTCCTGAACTCAGGTAAATCATCTTATATCAAACTAATACTGTAAACCATCACATATAAGACAAAATATAGTATAGTATGCCTAAATCACCATATTTCTGACTAAACAGCAGTAATTCACTTAAACAGAAGATCTGAAACTTTATGTTATTTCAGATCTAACCCCTTCTATTACTTTAATAATTATATATATATATTTTACAATATACTTACAGACATACACACATTGAGGTCACGTGGAGAGTTGAATATTTTGCTAGTGGGCAGTGGAGATCCCAGACACATACTGAAGACCATCACTGGACTGAGAGACTCTGACACGCTACATGTGAGTGATTCTCTATAAAAAGATTAGTCACAAACTACACGATTAAGAAATATCCTTAATTACATATTACAATTTTCTAAATGTTTTGTGCATGCTAATGTGTTAATAATAAGATGTTTTGCATCTTGCAGGTTTGGGTTATTGAGAACAACATGGAAGTGGTTGCCAGACAGCTACTGTTGCTTTATCTGTCACTTCTTACCCCTGAAAACATGAGTCTACACAGTTCGTATTCTGTTTAAAAATAATATGTAGGGGAGACTGGGGCTAGTTACCATGTGGGGAAATTTTATTATTTTTTCATCAATCAAGTTCGAATTTTTGGGGAGGGAAGCGGTCACATGTTTTAAATGATATAAATGCATATAATTTATTAATAACATTATTTATTGGCCAAATTATTTGTTGGTTTGATATTTTTGCTGTTTCAGGAATTTTGTGTTTCATAGTTTTTTTGTTTCAATTTGGCTGAAAAGCCTATAATAGTCTGTTTTATGGCAGGTTTGATTGTGACAACTCACCCATATATTTTGGCAACATGCAATGTGCTGCCATTGGCCCATGTTGTCACAAAAGTTCAACGTGTGATCTTTTTTGCTTAACATTAATAATGGAATAGTAAAATATTAAAAATATTTGACAACTAGCCCAACTAGCTAATGTAACCCCCTGTTAAAATTCAATATGAATTACAATATTAAAAAATTATGTATGCACCTTTAATAGAACTATATTTATTTAGAATAGCCAATGCATGTGAAATGTGCACACACCTAGAAAGTTTAATAATTTTTTTTCTGTTGATTAATACTGACTGTTAGGGTTTTGAGTTTCATTAGTCAGCGAAGCAGATTGCAATGGAGATCCACTATGTTTCAAATAAACAGAGAAAAATAATATTTTTTGTAGACATGTCTTTACTAGTCAATCTAGCATTCAAAAATAATGCAATAAAATATCTTCCAGCAAAAACAATAGACCTTCTGACTTCTGAGTTTTGCACAATGGAGATTTTGAATATTTCTTGTATTGACATATGCATACACGGACAATATGAGGAGTGCTCTTGTGTTTGAATTAATGTGTGTTTTATCTTTCAGAGAAGACAGAAGTGTTTTTGGAAGTGTTTGGAAATTCTGAGATTCGCAGCATGACGGAAGAGACTCTAAAACACGCAGCAGCTCAACTCTCTCTCTCCATCACAAACACGCTCTCCTCTGACTCACATACACATCCATGTCTTGACACAAGCCTTCTGAAGGTCCAGTATATAATACATTCTCAATTTTACTGCATGTCTACATCAAACTCAGTTCAGTGAAACTCAACCCTCTGATGATTTATTTTAGTTTAAGGAGAGAGATGAGCTGGTCCGGATCTTTAAACTGTGGGAACACCCCCCATCTGTGCCAGCAAGCATGCAAAAGGTCTGGGACTCCCGTGTTCGGCAGCAATTGGGGACTCGTTACGACTCAAGACAAGGGTGTTTTGACTGGGATCTCACCATGAAATTGCATCAGAAAGGCGTATGTTCAAACTATTATCCTGACAGCCAATCAGAGAATTTCAAAAAATCATAGATTTAGATAGATAGATAGATAGATAGATAGATAGATAGATAGATAGATAGATAGATAGATAGATAGATAGAATTTAGTCCATGTACTCATAGAAATCACATTGTTACCTACACAATCCTGTGCTTTGCTTTTTTTTAGTGTGGCGTCATCAACAAATATCAGTATGTGAAATGGAGGGAAAGTGGTGTTGCCTTTGAAATGAGGGAAGGGATTTACCAATCAGCCAATCAGAGTTTGCTGTCCACACGAGTATTCAATCATGTGAGTTATTGCATCACAGTTTACCAAAAAAACTGTATAATACTTTTTTATTGTTATGTACGGTCTGTGATACTCTGTCATGCAACTGTGTGTGTGTTTGTACCAGAGAGGTGACAGGGTTGCAGTTAGAGGATATTGGGGTGACATTGTCTCCAGTCCATACCTCTCCTTTGGCATAGAGACGGAAAACAAAGACCTGCTAAAGAAACAGAATAATCAACATATAAAGGTAAAAGACAAGTTACTAAAAAAGCTCATGAAAGAATTGTAAGTGAACATCATTACTTTAAAAGAGGCAGAAAGTTACCTGTCTTCTTAGAATTCTGTCAAAGACATATATATAACTTATAATTATAGACTTTATTACAAAGTATCTTTATTCTATTGCATATACTAAATATATATGTACACACACATACATACACAGTACTGTGCAAAAGTTTTAGGCACTTGTGAATAACTTTCAAAGTGAGGATTTCTTAAAAAAAAAAAAAAAGACAAATAGTTTTATTAGTCAATTACCGTCAATTCGATTCTATTTGCAAAAGTAATGTTTGGGAGTCTAACATATATATTTCCCATTGACACACTAAAGCTGAAGATATAAATAACCATCTTAAAACAAATGTTTTTGTGAAACATCTTATGTGCCTAAGACTTTTGCACAGTGCTGTAAATATATATATATACAGTATATACACACACTGTCAGCCAAAAAATATATATAAATATATATAATTATTTGGAATAATGTACAGATTTTGCTGTTTCGGAAATAAATTGGTACTTTAATTCACCAAAGTGGAATTCAACTGATCACAAAGTATAGTCAGGACATTAATAACATGAAATATTACTATAATTTTTAATCAAATCTAGACAGGCCCCATTTCCAGCAGCCATGTAATCATGAGTAATCATGCTAAATTGATAATTTGGTGCTAGAAAATCACTTGCCATTATATCAAACACAATTGAAAGCTATTTGGTTCATTAAATGAAGCTTAACATTGTCTTTGTGATTGTTTTTGAGTTGTCACAGTATGCAATAGACTGGCATGTCTTAAGGTCAATATTATGGCAAAAATTGCGAAAAAAGAAACAGCTTTCTCTAGAAACTCGTCAGTCAATCATTGTTTTGAGGAATGAAGGCGATACAATGCTTGAAATTGCCAAAGAAACTGAAGATTTCATACAAAGCTGTAACTACAGTCTTCAAAGACAAAGGACAACTGTCTATAACAAGAACTGAAAGAGATGTGGAAGACCAGATGTACAACTAAACAAGAGGATAAGTACATCAGAGTCTCTAGTTTGAGAAATAGACACCTCACATGTCCTCCGCTGACAGCTTCATTGAATTCTACCTGCTAAACACCAGTTTCATGTACAACAGTAAAGAGAAGACTCAGGAGGACTTATGGAAAGAATTGCAAAGAAAAAGACACTTTTGAAAGAGAAAATCAAAAAGAAAAGGTTAGAGTGGGCAAAGAATCACAGACATTGAACAACAGATAATTGGAAAAGAGTGTTATGGATCTTAAACCCATTGAGCTTTTGTGGGATCAGCTAGACTGTAAGGTGCATGAGAAGTGTCACGACAAGACAGTCACATCTATGGCAAGTGCTACAGGAAGTGTGGGGTGAAAGGTCACCTGAGTATCTGGACAAACTGACATCTAGAATAACAAGGATCTGCAAAGCTGTCATTGCTGCACGTGGAGGATTTTTTGATGAGAACACTTTGTAGTTTAAGAAGTTATGAATTTTTTTTCAAATTGTAATAGTAATTTTTCACATTATTAATGTCCTGACTATACAGTGTGATCAGTTGAATGCCACTTTGGTGAATAAAAGTACCAATTTTTTCATATTCATATATATATATATATATATATATATATATATATATATATATATATATATATATATATATAGTGCAGAGATAACATTTATATCATGCTTTAAGTTTCTCTGTCCACTTCTCTCAGTCTGCTCAGGATATTTCTGAAGTGAACATCCAGGCTTTGTTTGAAAATATTGCAACTAGAGTGAGCTCTCCTCTGAGTGATAATGCACCTGATCCATACGCAGACAGTCCCATAACAGCAGAGAAGAATACAACTACTCAACCTGCATCTCAGTCTCACACAGAATCCGAGCAACAGCCAACTGCACAACAGACAACACAGAGTAACATCCAATTATGCAGAAAAACAATTGAAGGAATAGTTCACTCATCATTTCCTCACCCTCAAACTCCTATGGCTTTCTTTTTTCAGCGGAACTCAAATGAAGACATTTTGAAGGGTATATGATGTGTTTATGTCCATACAATGCAAGTCAATTGGGTCCAAACCTTCAAGCTCCAAAAAGGACATAAAGGCAGTATAAATGTAATCCATGTGACTCTTGTGCTTTAAAGGGTAACTAAACCCTAAACCAACTTTTTTTAGTTAATGATCTGTAAGCGTGGGGCTTTATTAGTACTGGTCATTGATTCAAGTAATTGTTTTGACATTTGTGTATAAAGTGTTTTAATACTACAATATATGGTGTAAAAACGTCTGAGTGCTGCCGTCTTCAGGTTGAACGGTGGCTACTGCAGTTGAATTTTCCTATTGGCTGTTGCGGTTCTTCGTGACGTAAGCGGTGACAGCTGACGTAAGCAGGTTCCAACTCACCACGCCAGATACATGTACATGTCGTCTTGCGACCGTGTGAGGAATAATAATAACATAGAGTCTGACAGCAGCTGTCAATTAATCCCCCGCACTCGGTTCGTTCCCTCTATCCCCGCCGGGGTCTGCCCACTTTTCCAGCATTTTCAAATATTTCTAGTGGGTGGAGTCAGACTCTGAGCAGGTGTTTAGTTACCCTTTAATCAGAGTCATCTGAAGCAATACAATTGGATGAGAAACAGACTAAAATATCACTATAAATCTTGACATTTGCCGTCTCCATTACACTTCCTTGCACATGACGCATGCCCAGAGCATTGGTGTTAGGAAGTGTAATTGAGCTTTTCTCATTTCATTGTATGGATATAAACACATCATATATCTTTTAAAACATCTTTGTTTGTGATCTGCAGAAGAGAGAAAGTCATGAGTTTGAGATTGCAAAATGGTGAGTAAATGATGAGAAAATAATCATTTTCAGGTGAACTATTCCTTTAATCTTCTTTTATTTACAGTGAAATTATGCAAGCAGATCAAATTGTGCGGCATATTTAAAAAATCTGCAAAATAGTGTATAGTAAGTTATAGTTCCTGTTACATTTGCTTCTGTTCCTGTGTTTTAACAGATTTGATGAATGTGAATGGAGTGAGAGTGTCGTTTCTGTCTCCAGATTCTCTCATCAAACTCCCTCTCAAAAGCAAATATAAGAACTTGTTCAACACAATCTACTGTTCAGCGAGGTAAAGCATCAAACAGGTTTATCCATCAAACAAGATATCCTTCAGAATCTGTATAATAATATATTAATTTTTCAGGACACTGTATTTTAAAGATAATTTTGTAAAAATACAAATCATTTTATAGATCTTTATTGTTAAGGGTTTAAACAATGTTTTCCATGTTTGTTCAATGAACCATAAACAATGAATGAACATGCACCTGTGGAACAGTCATTAAGACACTAACAGCTTACAGACGGTAGGCAGTTAAGGTCACAGTTATAAACATTTAGGAGACTAAAGATACTTTTCTACTGACTCTGAAAAACACCAAAAGAAAGATGCTCATGGTCCCTGCTCATCGGCATGAGGACTACCACACATCACCAGCAACAACTTCGACTATGGATACAAACCCACCTACACTGTACCAGACAGGACTGGCAAAAAGGGCTCTTCACTGAAGAGTCGCGGCTTTGTCTCACCAGGGGTGATGGTCAGACTTGCGTTTATCGTAGAATGAATCAGCGTTACACCGAGGCCTGTACTTTGGAGTGGGTTTGATTTGAAGGTGGAGGGTCCATCATTGTCTGGGGCGGTGTGTCACAGCATCATCGGACTGAGCTTGTTGTCATTGCAGGCAATCTCAACACTGTGCGTTACAGGGAAGACATCCTCCTCCCTCATGTGGTTCCCTTCCTGCAGGCTCATCCTGACATGACCCTCCAGCATGACAATGCCACCAGCCATACTTCTCGTTCTGTGCATGATTTCCTGCAAGACAGGAATGTCAGTGTTCTGCCAAGGCCAGTGAAGAGCCCGGATCTCAATCCCATTGAGCACATCTGGGACCTGTTGGATCAGAGATTAAGGGCTAGGGGCATTCCCCCCAGAAATGTCTGGGAACTTGCAAGTGTCTTGGTAGAAGAGTGGGGTAACATCTCACAGCAAGCACTGGCAAATCTGGTGCAGTCCATGAGGAGGAGATGCACTGCAGTACTTAATGCAGCTGGTGGCCACACTAGATACTGACTGTTACTTTTGACTTTCACGCTATTCTCTGCGGCATCCACGCACAACTCGTCACACGCCAAACCAAGAGTGAGAACCACATTATAGTGGCCACAAGGAGGTTAAACCAATGTGACTCTACCCTCCCTAGCAACCGGGTCAATTTGGCTGCTTAGGAAGCCTAACTGGAATCACACAGCAGGCCTTGGATTCAAAGTTGTGACTTCAGGTGTGGTAGTCACTGTCTTTACTTGCTGAGCTTCCAAGGCCCCCTATAGATATTAATATAAAAAAAATACTGTGTAAGTGAAGGGGTGAATTTCAAGAAACTTGTTGAGAAATGTACTGGTCACATTTCACCCCAAAGCCAAAAAAGAAATAATAGAAATAACGTTTTGCATAAAGAAAATCTAGTCTACTCTTAGAAATCTTAGAATTATATGCATGGTGATATTATTTTCAGGATAATTAAGCCCATTTAATCCCAATTTTCAATACTGAAATGTAAAATACAGAGTAACATTCTCTTCATATTCATAACTGTAATGCATCTGGTATTGTATTTTTCATTATTGAATGATGATTCTCATTACTCTAATAGTCCTTTTTTGGAATATTTTTTCTAAACTAAAATCAATTAAGTTTTAATTAAAGCTAAAAAATAAAATGCTACAGTGATGTATATAGATCCTTCAAAATGTATATATTAATCTGACAATATGGATGCAAAATAAACTTGACTGTCCTGAAATTAATGTCACAATAAAAAACAAATCTTAAGTGTCCTAAAAGTAGTCTTTATTGTCTATATAATTAATTTTTTCCCCTTTTTTACACAATGACGTGTTAAGGATTACAGTTTCTCTCTCTCTCTCTCTCTCTCTCAGTATGGTTCATCTGCTGGATTCCTCTCTAAGAGCGATTGCATCACCTGATGCTGCTCTTGTAATAGAGCTGGCAAAGTAAGTCTGTCATCACACATGCATATTTGTCAGCCAATTGTGCTTATCAGTGAACAGCATTCTGTATTTTTCCATGCTTATGTGTACTGTTTGTCATTTTAGTTACCTGTTAGACCTTTCCAAAGAGCAAGTGGCAGGTTTTGCTGAAAGAGTGAAAGAGATTGCTGAAGAATCAGGATTCACACCAGCACAAAACCAGAGCAGTGATGTATATGCAGTATTCACATTGAAAAAGAACTGACCGTATACAGTCGTCTCATTTTAACACATACACTACAAATGTACTATGAACTATATCAGCTATTTGCATTTTACAAATATATTTTTTAGAAAGATTACAACAGATTTATGCACCAATTTACTGTATAATAACACTTAATAACTCATTGTATCATTAACAAATATCTTTGTCATATGGATCTGAAAATATATTAAAGGATTAGTTCAAATTCAGTCATTGTTTACTTAACACGAGAGAGAAATTGTGAAAAGATGTTGTGCTCAGTGATGTCATACAATAGCAGTGTATGCTGACCACCTCTTAAAGCTTGCGATTTTTTTTAAGCTTGAATAGGTGGTCACAATAAACTGCCATTATATGACATCACTGAGCACAACATTTTTCACAATTTCTCTCTTTTGTGTTCAGAAAAAGAAAGAAAGTCATAAAGGGTTATAACAACACAGGGGTGAGTAAACAATGACTGCATTTTCATTATAGGGGGAACTATCCCTTTTAATCAAGGTTTATATAATATACTGCACATTCAAATATTAGTAATGCAAAACAGACTTGTCAATAAATGAAAAATAAAGGGGAACAAAACTAAAAAATGAGAATGGAGCCAAGTCAAATGATAAAAAAATACTCTGAACTCATGAACAATGATTCAGTTTGATCATGTTTGGTTCCCACTTCAATCAAATTGAAACAATGCAGATCAAACATTATGCCCATTATAATAACACCACAAACACATGCATGCTTGAACATTGTTTAATTTAAAAAAAGTGACCTTTTGTCTTCCTTTTCATTCACATAGAAAATGTAAAGGAAGGACAGATTGCCAGAGTACAAGAGAAAGTGTACAGCTCAGCTGTGCAAAGGAATATATCTAAAACCAATTATGAGAAAAAGGCAAGCAGATACAGAATACAGTACTGGCCCAGATAAAGAGAAATCGCTGAATGAATAAACATTCATAAGACAGATGAGGTAAAACATTGTCTTTCCAGACTAATATCAGCACTACACAAACTCTTGCATTGCTACTGTTTTCAGTTAAGTTAATTATTAGAATAGTGACAATAATAACAATAACAATACAAATCATAAGTGAGGTTTGAACTCAAGTCAGATATATAGTGCCAGATGTATAAGCAATGTGAGGCAGTACAGAAAAAGTTAACAGATTGTTTTGAAATATATATTAATATTTCCACAATTACCGTATATATAGGAGATGTGGAACCGAAAAGTCATGCACTCGAAAGGCAACTTTATATTGTAACAACAGCTTGATAATGAGAGTGTAACTGAGACCACAGATACATTATAATAGTGCCCACGGTACAGCTGCCACAGGAATGCAAAGTGGCTAAATGGGAACTAAAGTCAAACAGCCCTTCCCTAGAT
Source organism: Xyrauchen texanus (assembly GCF_025860055.1). NCBI lineage: Eukaryota > Metazoa > Chordata > Actinopteri > Cypriniformes > Catostomidae > Xyrauchen > Xyrauchen texanus. The sequence goes on from NC_068316.1 coordinate 4,615,584, forward strand.
GTTAACATCGTTCATTCATTTCAAAGACATTATAATGGCAACACTGTATGCATTGGGGTAACAGGGCTTACAGCAAGAACGGATGCATATGAAATGCTTTTTAAATGTAGATTGTAGCTTGATTGTAGTGAGTTTAAGATGTATATAACGGACTGTGTGATTTTCCATTAAAATCCCATTCCTTTACTTCTGAAAACACAGTAACCACCTACATGTCCTTCTCAAAGTAATAAAGCTTGAGGTACAAGGTCCCCACACTGTTTATAGTCATACATTTATCATATGCCCTATTTCACATGGAAACTTTCTACGTCTTTATCAGATTAAAATCAATTTCAAGTTTTTTTTTTTGTCATTATAGAAAAATCACAAAATGCCCTACATATTAGTTTGTATTTTTTAAACAACCTAATTACAATGGATTACATATTGTATTAATCAAGAAAACATTTTGCTCACCAATCGGAGTTTAAACTTTTAACTCTAGTTGCGGAATGGCAAAAATTTTAAGCAAAACTAATTTTTCAACGAACAAAAAATTCATAGAAGGTTTTTAGAAGTGTGTGCAGCTACTTCGCTTTGAGCTCTCTTAAAGGCATATTCTGGGTTCAATACAAGTCAAGCTCAATCAACATCACTTGTGGAATATTGTTGATTACCAAAAAATATAATTTCGACTCGTCCCTCCTTTAAAAAAAATGCACTTACAATGGAAGTGAACGGGGCAAATTTTTGGAGGATTTAAAGGCAGAAATGCATTTAAAAGCTTATAATTAAAACTCATGTATTATTAAGTTGTTCAAATGATCATTTCACAGTCGTTTTAAGGTTTGTTGACTACTATATCACGGCAACGAAGTTGTAAAATGGCTATAACTTTATACAAAAGTAAAATAATAACTTTGAAGGTTAGTAAGTGATTTTATCACACTGAAATCATGTTAACACACATATTGTTTACATCTTGTGGCTATTCTTTTGAAACAGTGAAGATTTTAATGTTTGCAAATTGGTCCCATTGACTTCCATTGTAAGCGACTCACCGGAACCTAGAAATTAGCTTTTTTTTTTTTTTTTAAAGAAAAGGAGGTATGTCAAAATTAAAATGTGTGGTAATCAATATTATGCAACAAATGTTGTCGATTGAGCTTAAGTTATATTGAACCCAGATTATTCCTTTAAGGCCAATGCATATTTCAGTTTTCCTTGTGCCGCCACGTCTCGCTCACAATGTGCGTGACGCACATTTCATCATACATACGGACTGTCTGTGTGCAACCCTGTTTTGCCTCCAGTTGACTGTACTAAAGAGTATCCGACAAATGTTGAACACGTCCGTGCGGTCAAAAGTGTGCGAGACATAACGGCACATGGAAAAACAAAGTACACCCTAGCTTTTAGGAGGTAAGAAGATTTCTCTTTGGGTTTGAAGTATTCTGTATACTTTTTCAACCAAAGTAAACAATGCAATTAACTGGCCTTGCTTCAACAACGGAGCTCACTGCACATCTAGAAAATATGAATGGAAATGAGTTGTGGCGTAAATGTTTTCCTTTTGATCCCATTTGACATTCTCACATTGGTAACTAACCAACTCCAATGACCTAAATACATTGTAAGTAAAAAGTTATTGTTTTAATTTGACCATTTCAAAAAATAAAAACAGTAATTTAAATAATAAAACAAAATACACATTTAAAATTAATATGACTAATTGAGATCAACATGTCACAAGCATCTTCAATTTATCAGGACATTCATTTTTAAAACTACAGTTAGGTGTAGTATTCCAAGTCATTAGTCACTGAAAACTGAAAATATATGGTCATTCTGCTCTGGAATTCAAGTAAAACTGCCCTGGTTTTTAGTCAAGTTATTCTCAGTCTTACACATTTACATAACCTGTTAAAATGGAGAATTTCCATTGGGATGTGATTTACAGTAATGTAAGAGCAGGGAACATCGTAACTTGCGATTCAGTGCTTTCCTCAGACGATAAGTGGCGATTCAGCATGTGATCTGATCCTAGACTAGCTGGTTAGATCATTAACCATGAGACTCCCATCACCCTGATGGTAATGTACACTAATAAATTAGATTCTTCATAAACTCTAAAAAATTAAGACCAAATTTTATCTAAATCTTTCAAGAAACTGGCCCTAAAGTTTTGCGCTATCAAACTACATCACTATTTTTAATCCTCTTTCATATTTTTATTTTAAAACTCGGTTTTCAACGAAGCAGCTTCCACCATTATTACATTATGTTGTTCATGGCTTCATGGCATCGATACATTTTTACAACAAGCATGGAATGTATGAATGCATATTTGTATGAGTGAACAAACATGCATTCAAACGAACACGCACACACGCACACACACGACCTCCTGTGTTTTCATCGTCATGGTCTATCTGTTCTACCTCTACAGGTCTTTTTTGCTGAGGGGTTTCTGTGAGTGGTTCTGCTCAGGTTTAGACAGGCCTGTCTTATCTGGTGACATCAACTGCAGGAGATCCATCATGGCCTGCCTGATCTGAGCTCCAAATTTATGAGAGTCCTACAAAACATGGAATATGAAAGCAGAAAATTAGGGCAAAATTAGCATTTTATGTGGTTTCAAACTTAAACATGTTAGATGTCTTTATCTTGCCACTTTTAAACTTTTCCATGTCAATCGGAGTATTTGTCCTAACAGGTCGCACGACAAGACATTTTCTCCATAGACAAACTGATTTTTAACGATAACTTATAAACCTTTAAGGACAGACCAACCATGAGAGCTGAGGTTGTTAATCGATGGTATATGCATCTGCTGAAGCCATCAGTCTGTTATTTAAAGGGGTCATGAAATGGAGAATCACATTTTCCTTGATATTAAAACATATGAGGTGTACTGTACTATACTGTACCATAAAACATACCGTAAATGTCAGAACTCAAAACTTCCTCCCCAGCCTAAAAAGAGCATTTAAAGTTGCCACTCTTCTGAAACGTCTCGATTTGAAATCTGTCTGTTTGTGACATCACAAAACATTGCTCTTTTTGTATTTACACAACCCACAACATGTGTCATTGCACACTTGGCCCACTGGCATTCAGTTCGAGAGTGTAGGCCTAGTGTGGCGTAACTATTCCTGAACACCAAAGGGGACCCATCTGGAGTATTTAAATTATTTTGTATGTAAACATGAACTACACAGACTCTTTGACCGCTGCCATGTATCTCACCATTTTTAAAAGACAAGAGTGTCAAGTTACAACTCTGAAAGTGACAAAAAAAATAATCTTTCATTCAGCTGCTGCTTCTTGTTGTTTTGAGCACAAACGCATAATTCTTGGTGTCTGTAAACATGTACTAAGATGGACATCTTTGACCATTTTGATGTGTTTCCAGCGATGTGCATCTCAGTGCAGGATGATACCTATGTGTAAGCATAGGTATGTGTATGTGTAGTTTTACCACTCTGGACTAAGCGTGTTAATTTTTTTCGGCGTATGTCATCGTGTATTGCTTGTGAACCAGTCATAATATGATTCAAGCTTTACAAAGGAACTGAAGGATGGGGCCCGATCAAAAACGCAAGTAAATCGTTTTATTCATGAATATTTCGAATTTGTTAACAGTTGTGCTTGAGATGAACATTATAATATATTCGGATGCAATGTGTTGGGTGTGCGTTAAGTGTAAACCGTAGAATTTTGTTTTATAATGTCGAGGGGCTTGTTCATTCTCTTCCGATTGAGTTTGCTGAATTTGATGAGTTCCAAGATGTTAGCCAATCATAACAGAGGTGAAGTTTTAAGGAGGCCGTTAGGTCAATATCGAGCGTTTCAGACAAAAACAGTGAAAAATTATCATATATTACTAAATTGGGACTGTTTTGGTGCAAAAAACATTCATAACATTATCATTGGACATCAGGGAAGATACTAAAATTATATATATAAAAAAAATAACTTAATTACTTCATAAAAAATTTATTTAATAGCAGAATTCACCAATCAGAGAATTGCAGTAAACAAAGCAGGCCAAACCAGCTCCACCCACTCTCATGTCACACTGTGAATGACGCAATCGAGTCCGTCTCCATACACTCTCAAAGTACTTTTTCTACTCCATACACTCTCAAATTGTGTATATTCACAAATATCTGAACAGTTCACAATAAAATCTAAATATATAGTTTATACACTTACAGTATACTCAACTTTAAATCCATAGTTTTATAATTGTTCCATAGTTTTCAATTTGATTATGTCATTCGCAATTATTCACGGGATTGTAGTTCATGCCCTCAAAGATTTAAAAGGAATATTCCAGGTTCAATACAAATTAAGCTCAATCAACAGCATTTGTGGCATAATGTTAATTACCACAAAAAACACTCTCAGACGAGTGCCATGTTTAAATCACCTTTGCTACAGCCATAGTCTTTTGCTAAGAGTGTTGTGTTCTTTAGGACGATGCAATAAAATACTTCCACTTTTAAAAATGCATCTCAGGAACTTTGCATTCTATTCCATTTGTATTTGAACGCTGTGGCGAGGAGGAGGGCGGGGCCGGGCCGTGATGACGCATGCCATTATAACGGACCCCTAATCAGGCTAATCAAGCCGACAAATGTGAGAGAGAGGGGAATACAATTTTGAGAGAGAGAGAGAGAGAACAGGCAGCTGCCCTGTATATGTTTCAGATGAATGCAAAAGCAGCCTAATTATACAAGGCTTCCTAAAGACTGATTAGTCGAACACAGACTGATTTTGAAAATGTGTACTTTTGCGCATCCCTAATTTGGATACAATGTGATATCTTTGCGTTTGAGGAAATTGGTGTCAGAAGCATATTAGTGTACTAACAGTCTGAGGGCAGGAGTGTTTGCTGGAAATATGGAAGTTGATCATGCTTTCTCCGATGATGATGTAAGACACGCCATAACCGTCATCTGCAACCTGTTGTGAGAACACAAATTAAAATGTATTTCAAAAATAAATAATTTAACTGTTGTTTTGATGGTTAAGAATACACTTGTGATCAAGATGACAGATTGCTCACCGGCCCAAATCCTCCACCACAGGTGGTGTAGTCAGGGTGATTGACGAAATCAAACAGCTCCACCTGCTGGAGAGGAGTCTGACTGGTGGAGAGACGCCATGTTTCCGAAAGCACCTGATGAACACACACCAAAAACAAGACATATAATGGCAACGAAGAACGTATAAAGAATTTTGCATCTTAAAATTAAAAATATTTTATAAATAGATGGGTGAATCTTATGAAAACATGCCAGAGTCTAAATTAAAACATTGTTTCAAAAGAAAATTAAGCTAGGATCATTATGATTAAAAGCTTTAGAATTTTTCCTTATTTTCAACTGTTAGATAGATTATCTTATTGCTCAGTCTGACTTCATCTGACATGCACAAGTTCAAAAAGTGTCATTATACCAAGCAAAAGAGGATGGAAAATTACTGCTTCACAACATTGTCCTGTGACGTAAGACCTTGAAGGGAGACAACTCTTTATCTCTAGCTTGTGAAGACAATATAACACACAACACAAGATTAAACAGTAGAATATAAAAGAGAAATAATTAGTAAAAATGTATCAATTAATTAAAAATGAATATATCGAATGAAAGTAAAATAATATGAAAGAAAATAAAAGAAACTACATAAATTAAGTACAACACAGTTGCATGGTTGCTCATTTGAAGAAACACACAAACTGGTTGTCTTTAAAAAAAAAGACACAAATTACAACATTAGCCCAGAATGGAGAGACAATGAAGCAGAGCCCGGAGACAGGTGTAGACCAGGGGACCAGGGCAGAGCCGGTTGCTAGGTAAGTGGTTCCAGGAATGGAGCACAGTCCGGCGGCCTGGGAGGCGGCTTCAGGAAGGAATCTAAGCCACAGGAAGTTCAGGGGGCAGTACTGCAGGAGTCTCAAGAGGCAGAGCAGCAGAAAGTTTAGGGGGCGGTGCCACAGGAGGCTCAAGAGGCAGAGCAGCAGAAAGTTTAGGGGGCAGTGCCGCAGGAGGCTCAAGAGGCAGAGCAGCAGAAAGTTTAGGGGGCGGTGCCGCAGGAGGCTCAAGAGGCAGAGCAGGTGGAAGTTCAGGAGGCAGAGCCACAGGAGGCTCAGGAGGAGGAGCGAATGGAGCCAAAGAAGGCTCGGAGGGTGGAGCCACTGGAGAAGGAGCGGCTGGAGGAGGAGTGGGTGGAGTCGCTGGATGAGGAGTGGGAAGCTGAAGGGCCTCCATCGAGGGGGTATCCGAAACCACCGGTGCTAGGAGCAGAGGGGCCTCCATCGAGTGGGTCTCCGGAACCACTGGAGCTAGGAGCAGAAGGGCCTCCGTCGAGGGGGTCTCCGGGACCACTGGAGCTAGGACCATTGTGGTTGGGACCACAGAGGAAGGGACCACTGGTGTAGAGAGCAGAAGGCCAGCCCTTATGATGTAATCGATAAACTCCTGAAGATACAGACGATCACAGTCTAAAAGGACCAACTTCCTCACAGGGCCATTAAATCCCAACCAGAACATGGCTCTGAGGGATCCCTCATTCCAGTGCAATTGAGCAGCCAGATTCCAAAATTTGGAGCAGTACTCAGCTGCAGGAGTGGACATACATACAGTATTATACATGCTACAGTTGAAGTCAGAGGTTTACATACACTTAGGTTGAAGTCATTAAAAAAAAATGTAACCACTCCACAGATTTCATATTAGCAAACTATAGTTTTGGCAAGTCGTTTAGGACATCTACTTTGTGCATGACACGAGTCATTTTTCCAACAGTTGTTTACAGACAGATTGTTTCACATTTAATTGTCTATAATCACAGTTCAAGTGGGTCAGAACTTTACATACACTGTTAACTGTGCCTTTAAGCAGCTTGGTAAATTCCAGAAAATGATGTCAAGCCTTTAGGCAATTAGTCAATTAGCTTTTGATAGGCTAATTGAGTCAATTGGAGGTGTACCTGTGGATGTATTTTAAGCCCTACCTTCAAACTCAGTGCCTTTTTGCTTGACATCATGGGAAAATCAAAAGAAATCAGCCAAGACCTCAGAAAAAAAAAAAAAAAAAAACCTGTGGACCTCCACAAGTCAGGATTATCCTTCGGAGCAATTTACAAATGCCTGATGGTACCACGTTCATCTGTACAAACAATAGTACGCAAGTATAAATGCCATTCTGTCTTCTAGAGATGAACGTAGTTTGGTGAGAAAAGCCAAATCAATCCCAAATCAACAACAAAGGACCTTGTGAAGATGCTTGAGCAAACAGGTAGACAAGTATCTATATCCACTAGGGATGTCCCGATACCACTTTTTCCACTTCCGATCCGATTCCGATAACGGAAATCTCAGTATTGGCCGATACCGATCCCGATCTGATACCAGTGTTGTTTTTTTGCATAATCAGTTTATAATATCTTTACATTATTGTGTGGAAATAATTGGGTGTACTCTTTAATATGTAAAGAAACACAAACCTTTAACTTCACATTATTTCAATATAAATGTATAGCTTATTAAGAAACACTTTATTATTAACTAGCATAGCCTACTGGATACTGGCACTCCCTGAGTTCTGATTACACGCACCTGCATATCATTAGTGGCTAATCAATGACTGCATAAATACCCCGCTTTCTCACCCACGCACACGCACACACTCTCACTCTCTCTCTCTCTCACTTTCAATTTCACACTCTGTGCCTGTTCTTATCAATAGTAGAAAGTTCTGGAGTCTCAGAAATACTATGTCAAACATGTGTCTTCATTATTGCCTGCAAGCAGAGGTTAAATTGGGCCGGAGCGCAGCTCCGCCTCCTCGGGTCCACAACACACCCTGCCGGAGCTCAGCTCCGTCTCCTTCAGGACCAAATATTGTTATTCCACTTGAATTATATTTAATCTCCTGACTCCTGACAAATACATGGCATATGAGAATAATATACACAGAGACACCCAGGCTACATGGAATTATCAGACGTCATAAATGCATTAATCGCTGATTCAGCACCCCGCCCACAGCCATCAAGGGAAAACTGTCACAATTCTAAGCGTAACAGCGACGTTACCATGGAAACCCGCTAACGGCTAGAGCGATCGAATATATCCTGCTCCTGTCTGTAACTTTATCTCAGTGTTTCTCAACTTACTTCAGGACAGATTTTATATTGGACATCAAGTGTCGACCTGCCATAGATTAAACATAACCTGTATTTAATGTGTCCTGAGTTGCATTTCCTTTTATGTTGCATAGTTGTGTTCATGGTTTTTCAGTATGAACATGCATCAAGTGACATTATTTTTGTTGTTGATGTCAAAATCTACAGAAACTGTACTTATATGGGCCCATTATTATGACATTTGTTACCTAATATTACATTTTTATACACAGAAGGAAAGGCTCCTCATTACCATGGTTAGGTCAGTGTTAGTCTTAAATAATAGTAATAATAATAAATGTATGTATTTATGAAAAATACATACTAGCTTAAACCAGGGGCGTGTCTAGGGGGAGGCTGGGGGAGGCAGTGCCTCCCCTAGGATTAGCTCTGCCTCCCCTGAGAATTTGAGAGCTTCAGCCCCCAATGTTTTGAGTGTAGCCCTGAATGTATTTTGAATAGTTGACTGACAAATATGAAACCGGACAAAAGCCTATGTAAACCCCCGAAATCATAAGTTGCCTTATTTCATTGTGCTTTGGCTTTGCACATACTGCATACAGCCTGTAAAAATAGACATAGGCATAATCTAGCCTATAGAATAAGTTCCTCTCGGTAGCCTATGGGAGACTCCGTTTCTTCCTCTCTGTTGAATATGCAGCAGGTAGAGGAGGAGCTTGCACAGTCGTTGACATCAACTAACGTTACTTAGTGGCGAGTTACCGGCAATTAGTAGGAAAGAGAGCAAAAATTAAGCAAATGAGGCTTTGGAGATTTTTCCGAAAGAAGTCAGTGGGTAAGAATTCACATTTGTTTTTGTCCTTAAAGTCTTAAGATCATCATCTAGCTGGCTTTCACCCACAGTATGCTAAACCTCAAGAGTTGTAGCCTCTAACGTCCTTGTTTAGATTGACACAGCTTGGTAGCTCCGAGTTAACGTAGTCGCCTCTCACGCGGTTCGAGCCCCGTTCGGAGCGTACTTTTCTTGTTTATCAGGTGTTGTTTTCGCTAAGGATAACCAATAAGCATTAACATAAAATGTATGTGTGTCTTGTTTTGTGATATTAGTTTGTAGGAAATATACACTTTGATTTGATTAAATGGTTTTGTAGAGTGTAGCAAAGATGAGCAACAGACTGAGGAGCAGCAGCAGCAGCTGTGCCAGAATCAGGCATGGAAACTGGGAACAATTAATCAGTCACTTTACTTTAGAGAACGTTAAAAGTGAAACATTGTTTATCTCAATGATCCTAATGAAAGGATTTTGACAGATGAACTATTCTCATAGAGATGATGAGAATTATATACAGTTCGATGCCATGGTGTGTCAATGAACTTAGACTAAAGTCATTCATGTATTGCTTTAACTTAGGATCTTATACATCATTTTGACTATTTATGTCAAAAAATATAAATTATTTATATTCAAAAATGTTTTTACCTCACTTTACTCACTATAATATAACTCTTTTGTGATGACTTTATGTTAATGTACATGAAAATTCAAGAATCATGATAGATCTTAGGGCAATCCCACTGATCTGCTCTTCCCAATACATTTTCTTCAATGGTATTGATCTATAATTTGACATATGTAGCACTTGATGAATTAGTTGTTTGAAGCTGATTTGCAATAAGTTATGTGCTGTATCTGTTCTTCTGCATCACAGATGATTCGGGGAGGAGAGAGGATGAGTTAGTCGAGGATATACTAGAGTGGAAGATTTAGGAACTGTAGAAACAGGCCCAGCCAGAGCAAAACTCAAAGAATACCCTCTCACCAGCTTTGGACTACAGGGAAGTGGTTGCTAGTGTGAAAATAAAATTGTCTGGGCTAAGCCCCGGATGTCCTTCAATGCTGGAAACGCCTCTGCATCTGATGATAAATTACAATTTAAAAGTGGATTGTTTTGTGCATATTTTTCCATCGCTAGCAGATGAGTGAGGTCTGACACAACACAAATCCCTATAAGCCCTATAGTCTAATAGGGGCCCTGTGCCTATCTCTGGGTTCCTGGCTTAGAAAAAGATATGCACTAAAACAGATTGTGTGTAGTATAGCTTAATTTTGCGCCTATTTTTTCAATTGTTTATGTTGCCCCCCAAACAAGCCAAATGCCCCCCCCCAAACATGATATCCTGGTAACCCCTCTGGCTTAAACACATCTTGAAATTTAAACTGCCACTGTTGAGGTCTACATTCTATCTTTAGATTATTTCATATGAAACTGAAACATTTTGTCAAAATATAACAGTTACATTTACTCTTGTAAAATCCTGAAACAAATTTGTAAAGGTGATGGTGTGTAATATTTTAATATGGTGTAATAGTTCATATTTTTTACTATTTTGGTTAAGGGGCCACATCGGGTTTTAAGTAGTGCATGTCCACATTTTATTGCTTTTGAGATACAATGTTCTGCATTTATTTGGTTTTTGTAACTTTTAAGCCCAGAAATAGTTGTGTAGCTACTCAATTTTCTGAAGTGTATCTGTGACTAGTGAGACTATTCTGCAATTGCCTAAAGAATTGTATTGCTCTACAAAGATAGATACTTTTCTATCAGGCAATAAAAACTCAATAAAGGCAGAGATTATACATTTATTTTGCCAACTCTACTTCCCTGTTCATTTATTATTCAGTTTGAATAATAATAAAAAAAAAATGTATAGAACGACTAATGTTTGTCGCAAAGCGGACGAGTTTACTCTTTATTTTCTTTCTTTCTTTCTAAAACTTGTCATGATGCGTTTCTCCTCGATGGTTTTTCAACACTCAACAGAATAACACAGGCAGCATGAATATGATAAATAATTACTGCATGAGTTACATTAATATTCAGGTGCGAAGGGACTTCAACGTTTCTAAATTGCACAAATAAAAAATACATTTACATATTCGTCTCTGGCTTGCAATATTTTCAAACATGTTCATTTCATACATTTTCCGAGGGTGAAATCCATTGCCTGCCTGTTAACATTCAAGATAAAAAATAATAATAAAATAAGTGAATTGTAAAGTATTTGTCTTTGTTTGAATAACTACTCAACCCTACCTTACACATTAATACTGGAAAAAGAGCCCCTTTGGTGTAAAAACACATTAAGTCATTTTACGGCGGGATTTAGAATGATGACCATTCATCGTAAATTAGAGCTCCCCCTCCCAACAGAAGCCAATTTAAACACTGCCTGCAAGTATCATAAAATTGTTGTAAGTTATCTCTTTCATCGTGTCTATACACTGTCTGGATATTACTTACCTGCTGTTTGCCACTCTGCTTAACTGGATTTACTCACAATGTTTACATCACTGTTTCAGTCCTCTGCTCAATAAACCCTGCAGAGTTCATATCTCTGCTGTGAGTCTCTCCATGACAGCTTTAACTTTTAAACCCTCACCCTTTTTATTCACAGTTTAATTCGCTTCTTATTTAAATTCTGGTTAAATGCACCTCCAGTGCCGTTTTAAGTCCATATTATAAGTGAACCGAACTGCTGAGCATCTACATCCGGATGTTCGTTTGTAGCGCTCAAATATTGTGCACGGGTGAAGGCTATAAATAGCCGCGCGCGTGCGTGTGTGTAAACCGAAGCACCATTCACTAACGGGCTGAAGCTGCGCGTGCATTTATATTTTTACTTATTAAACACAGCCTATTGCAATTCACAGAGCTATCGCGTGTCTTCAAGTGGCTTTGAATAAAATGCACGAGTCATATGAACCGCTTTAATGGTGTTTTAACAGTTCTTTTGTGTCATTTTTTAAGCTTGACAGTAACGAACATGACTAACACAGAGTATCGGATTTGGGTCGGGCTCGTCAGACCGATACCCGTTCCGTCTAAAAACGTCAGTATCGAAGCCGATACCGATCTAGGTATCGGATCGGGACATCCCTAATATCCACAGTAAAACATGTCCTATCTACATAACCTGAAAGGCTGCTCAGCAAGGAACAAGCTTCTGCTCCAAAACTGCCATAAAAAAGCCAGACTACAATTTGCAAGTGCAAATAGGGACAAAGATCTTACATTTTGGAGAAATTTCCTCTGGTCTGATGAAACAAAAATTTAACTGTTTGGCCATCATTATGTTCGGAGGAAAAAGTTTGACGCAAATGGGTCTTCAAAATGGACAATGAGCCCAATCATACCTCCGAAGTTGTGGCAAAATGGCTTAAGGACAAGTCAAGGTATGAAGTGTCCATCACAAAGCTCTGACCTCAATCTAATACAGAATTTGTGGGCAGAAGTGAAAAAGCATTTGCAAGCAAGGAGGCCTACAAACCTGACTCAGTTACCCCAGTTCTGTCTGGAGGAACCGGCCCAAATTCCAGAAACTTATTGTGAGAAGCTTGTGGAAGGATACCCAAAATATTTGCCCCAAGTTAAACAATTTAAAGGCAATTCTACCAAATACTAACAAAGTGTATGTAAACTTCTGACCCACTGGGAATATGATGAAATAAATAAAAGCTGGAATAAATCATTCTCTCTACTATTATTCTGACATTTCACATTCTTAAAATAGTGAATCTAACTGAACTAAGACAGGGAATGTTTTCTACGATTATATGTCAGGACTTGTGAAAAACTGAGTTTAAATGTATTTGGCAAAGGTGTATGTGAACTTCTGACTTCAAATGTATTGTGATATATATTTGATGTATTTTTATTCATACATCAAAGAGATGATGCAACAAATGTAGAACAGAATTATTTCCACACTGAAATTTCATGAAACTGGCTGTAAAACACATATTGAGCTACACATAACACAAACTACACATAAGTTACACATATGTATTTTCTCAGGCATTTATAGCGTCTAAATAGACGCACAACCAAACGCCAACAGACAAACCATGCTGTTCATGCGTGACACATGCTATAGTTTACTTCCACGTTGCTTCTTGTCAAATGCAAGTCAATCGCTGAAATATCCGCGCCACCTTGAGTAAGAAATACAGTCTTGAAAATGTTTATAAAATTTGACACTGAGCATTTTGTAGATCCATTTTTAATAGATATACAGTACGTGCCGAATCGCTAAAGACCGAATATGTAATAACGGTGTTTCGCCAAACCGGTAAGGGTTAACGTAATACGATGTTTTTTAAATTAAATCTGCATAAATTAAAGGCAGTACAACAAATAATTGTGTGATCTATATTTATAGTGTTAAAGTCTTGTTAAGTGTAAGTTAATTTTATTTACTGCGCTAACAAATGTAAACAAATACAACCTTATTGTTACATTGTTAAAACCTTTTGGCGTAGTGTTACAATTTTCTTTAAGCAAACTATGATTTCTTGTTTTTTTATTTTATGGTGACATAAGACTTGAACATGTTATTACAACAAATGCACCTGCAAATGCATAAAAAAAAAATACACACAACAACAACAACAGTTCAACTTTCTTCTTTGGAAGATGTAAACTAATAGCAGGGACTTTCCCAAACACACACACCTCTTTAAGGAAGGGCGACTCCTCTCCTAGGTATTTGGAGACAATGTAGAGGCAGAATAGGTGTCTGTCGATGCCTGCACCCGTCATTGCCATCCTGTACAGCTGCTGGTGTCTCTCAGATGCTGTACAGAACAGATGCCGACACACCTCCTTACTCTGCAGGTAAGAGAGAGAGAGGTTTTAGGTGTGTCTGAATTAGTGCTGATACACACACAAAAAAAAAAAAACCGTGTTCAACACATCAAGAATTGTAACATTTCACTGGGATCGGTCTCGGCTACTAAAATGTTGGTATTGTGACAATCCTACTGCAGTGAATGATAACACGTCACATGTAGTAGTATACTAAACTGCATGCATGTCCTGCAAGCACCCGTTATAAATAAGTCATTCACGTGTGTGTTTGTTACCTCTCCGCTCTCCAGTGCTCTGATGAAGGCACAGCTCTCGCTGGTGCAGGAACGCACAGTTTCAGTCCGCCCCTCGCGGAACAAACGAGTCATAGATGCTTCATACGTCAAAGAGAATGTGCCTCGGTTCTGGATTGAGGGAGAAATTAGTAGAAAACATCAGATTGTATTGTCATTGTTCCTGACTGGATAAACCACATTCAAAGAAGCAGTATACATATCTGCACATCAGATTTGTCTTACCCTATAATAAGCCAGCTGTAATGCAATTTGTATGAAGGCATCTGGACTGATTTTGCACTTTTTAATGGCACCCTTGCCAAAATCTTCTAAAGGGAACACGTTGAAGTCAATGTCGTCGGCCAGAGCCTGAGCCACAGCTAAAGACTGTTCCACACGCTTCTGACACTAAATACACACAGATAAATTATTCAGAGGCTTAATTAACTGTCACTATATACAGCATATGTTTGTAAACATGAGAAGGTATGACCATGTGGGTGAGTACCTGTGCAGGTATGTCCCAGGTTAATCTCTGAGGTTTAGGCAGCGAGGAGTCAACCTCACCTTTGCAATGGCCCTCTTCATTATAACCAAGCTGGAAACAATCTGTAGTCATCACATACTGAGAGAGAGAGAGAGAGAGAGAGAGAGAGAGAGCATTAGAAGAATTAGAAAAACGCTAACATAATAATAATAATAATAATAACAACTACATTTTTACATCTTAAGAAAATGTGTGTGGTGGCCAAAGCATTATGATGTGGTTGTTCAAGTTCTGTAGGTGGTTGCCAGGGTACTGCTGAGTGTTTTTTCACATTGCAACAGTTGTGAGGGTGTTCCGAGTGTTTTTAGCATGCTACTATGCGGTCGCTAGTGTGTTCAGAGCATTTTTAGCATGCTACTATGCGGTCAATAGAGTATTCAGAGCGTTTTTAGCATGCTGCTATGTGGTTGCTAGTGTGTTCTGAGTGTTTTTACATGCTGCTATGTGGTCACTAGTGTATTCTGAGTGTTTTTAGCATGCTGCTATGTGGTTGTTAGTGTATTCTGAGTGTTTTTAGCATGCTGCTATGTGGTTGTTAGTGTATTCTGAGTGTTTTTAGCATGCTGCTATGTGGTTGTTAGTGTATTCTGAGTGTTTTTTGTATGCTGCCATGTGGTCGTGTATAGTGTTTTTAGCATGCTAATGCGGTCACTAGTGTATTCTGAATGTTTTTAGCATGCTGCTATGTGGTTGCTAATATATTAGGAGTGTTTTTAGCATGCTGCTATGCGGTCACTAGTGTGTTCTGAGTGTTTTTAGCATGCTGCTATGCGGTCACTAGTGTGTTCTGAGTGTTTTTAGCATGCTGCTATGCGGTCACTAGTGTGTTCTGAGTGTTTTTAGCATGCTGCTATGCGGTCACTAGTGTATTCTGAGTGTTTTTAGCATGCTGCTATGCGGTCACTAGTGTATTCTGAGTGTTTTTAGCATGCTGCTATGTGGTCGCTAGTGTATTCTGAGTGTTTTTAGCATGCTGCTATGTGGTCACTAGTGTATTCTGAGTGTTTTTAGCATGCTGCTATGCGGTTGCTAGTGTGTTCGGAGTGTTTTTAGCATGCTGCTATGCAGTCAATAATGTATTCCAAGTGTTTTTAGCATGCTGTTATGGGGTTTGTGTTGGGGCCACTAATTAGTTTCACTGACTTTCCCTAGTTAATTGTTTTCATTGTGTAAATATTTTCTCTTTTTCATGCATTCATTCTCCCTCTCACCTCCCATAGGTGAGCCATAATAGGTGCGTCCGCCCAGGAGTGTTCAGCGTTGAGTCCATTCTTCCCATTTTTATACACCACCACCGTGAACGACTTATCAAACCACCTTAGACACACACAGAACAAACACACACACACCGAGATACAAAACACTCTTGAACGACAGTCAAAGACAAAAGAAATGCATTAAAATATGGATTCACTACTCACTATGCTAATGAAAAAGTTTCTATTTTGCATTTTCCTAATTGAATGCAGTTTATTTTCATTACAATTTATTTTGTGATGAGTGAAAAGTTTAATTGAAACATTAATGTTCTCTGTACTATTTTGATGTGAATTTGAGGATTAGCTAAATTTGTAATTTGATTAGTGATCTAGTGCACAATCTTTAGAACAAATATTACTAATTTTTCCTTGTTTCCATAAAATATTTCACAATTCAAAAATTCTGATGAGATGTTGGCATTTCCGTCGAAGAGTTCTCTCAAACATTAGATAATGCTGAGGTTAATGTTTTACATATTTGTTTTGGATGGAGTGACCGGGTCAACTCACCTGTCGTAGCACATGCCGTGCAGCAGGGACTTGGCGTACCGATCCAAATTGCCAGCAGGGTCATCTCCCAACATGCCTTGTTCATCATCGTCCAGTGAAACAAAGAATGCCGCTTTCTCGATGCAGTCCAAAGATCTCTTATTCACCCCAGAGCAGAAGAACTCTTTCCTGGTCTGAGCCCATGGGATTCTGGGAAAAAAAATCAAAACTTATCAACATAAACATAAAAACTTGCCATTATGCTGGTTCTTCTGTGTTTAGACATTTAACTAATATAATAGCATTATAATATCTAGTTTCATAACTATAATTTTAATATAATATCCCTTTTTATGATGAAGCGCTAATTAAAAAGACTAAACAAATAATGCAAGCGTGTCACTAGACCACATTAAAGTTTAACATCAAATGTCTAAAACTAAAATGTGCAGAAACTGGCCCTCTTAAAGTTTCACTGTTAAATGGCATACAGTCACTGAACCTTTGGGTTGCCTCCATAAAAACAGTGGGTGTTTTTACACAAACAGCTTTGAGTATGTGTTTGTTTTACCATATCAAATGAACCTGTTGAAGTAAGTCAGTAGATACTACCTGTCCCCTGCCGTCAGAGCTGCAAGTTTGGCCTCTCCAGGTGCCGGCGGTGATGGGTCATCAAGGATACACTGAATCTGGTGTTCAATCTCTCTGGGCGACAACATGCGGCCGGCGTGGTATAGCCACAGGCGGAAATATCGTCCTCTGTGGAACACGCCAACATACTCGCTGTCCTGCCAGTGGACCAGTGAATCTAAACACACAAATAAAACAAACACACATGATACCTTTCAAATAATGTACACAAATTCTCATTGTGTACATACTTTGTGCTTAAATGTTTTCCTTTGACCATGCACTGCCACGTAATATGTGTAGTGAGATATCTCAGTGACAGCTCTAGACTCTGTAAACACCAAACAAAAATGTGTCCGCAGGCCGCGGTCTCTGATGCTTTCTGCCTGTCAATCATTTTGAGCATTCTTATATATTGAAGTTGCAGCAAATTATTGAGGATTAATGTCATTTTTATGCCATGTTGTTCATAACAGTTTTCAGCTGAGTGCGCTATTTTGCTGCTATTCTTTTTGACAACTACTTCTGTTCGGTATCGGTCTCAAAGCTCATTTGGGGTGCTTCTCATTTTCTAAATTGTGCATCCTCGTTTCCTCTCTCCACCGTCCTTGAGCCATTTCATAACATTTCATTTTATAAATCCGTCTTGCTTTGATTCCTCCATCCTCGTTTCCTAAGAGGGTGGAGCTAGGAAATTAGAAAAGGAAGCAAGGAAAGAAAACAAGGATGAACAATTTTGGAAATAAGAAGCACCCTTGGTGCCTTTTAAGTTCAATCGACAGTATTTGTGGCATAATATTGATAACCAATAAAATAATTTTGACTCATCCCTCATTCATAAAAAATAAATAAAAAAAACATTTAAAAAGTGGTTACAGTGATGCACTTCCTTACAATGGCAGTGAATGATGCCAGTCTGTAAACACTAAAATACACATACTTTCAGAAATATAGCTAAAAGATGTCAATATTATTCATGCTAACATGATTTTAGTGAGATAAAAATGCTTACTAACCTTATCTGTGTAAAGTTAAATCCAATATCGTGGTTAAAGGGTTTTTTGTCATGACAACAAAGTTTTAATATTGGAATAAGTAATAAGGTTAGGAAGCCATTTACATTTACATCATCACACTAAAATCATGTTAACATGTAGAATATTTACATCTTATGGCTACTCTTGCAGCCACAAATGCTTGATCTTGATTTGCACACAAAACATTCCTTTAAAGGGTTAGTTCAAGCCTTTCAAGTCCAAACTTGAATGACTTGACATTTTTAGTGTTCCACAGAAAAGGGAAAGTCAGGTTTGGAACAACATTAAGGTGAGTAAATGATTGCAGACTTTTCATCTTAGGGTGAACAATCACTTTAAGGGATTTCAAGAAAGAAAGAGCTGGAAAAACAGAAGAGCATAATATCCACTAGTAGATTTTGAGTATTTTGTTATTTTTATTAATAGCATCCTGGGTGGAGTTCTAGATTTACCATTTTTACAGCATGTATGACCAGCTAGTGGCACTGTAACCAAATTTATCTGAACAATATTGTACTCAGAAATTGGGTAGTTTCAAAATGATTGTATTAAAAATTATTGTAACAACAAAAGTGATCAAATTAACAGTTGTTTTAATACATTTACCTACTAACATACATCACAAAATATGTATTTTGAAATTTTTCGTTCCTGTGGTGTAGCCAAGTAGTTTTAAACACAGTATAAATCGATATAAGTGCAGGAGGAGTCAGCTGGCGTAAAGCCTCCTCTCATTAGTAAACTGACCAATGAAAATGGATTGATATTAGAGGTAGAAAGATATATCAGTTTTACCAATTAATCGGTGCCTAAAGTTGCTTTTTGGAACAATCAGTTATCTGCAAAAATCTCTGCTGATAGTTTTTTTGTTGATAGTTTTGCAATTCCTCATGAATAAACCTCATCTGATGAAATATCTATCTATATGTGTGTATATGGGGGTGGGCCGTGGGGTTCGCTGTCCTTTTCTGCATATCGCGGCGACGTTTTTGTGGTCCGTTCTGCATAACGCGGCAGCTCATTTTAGCTTAACACGGTCAATTCGGCCTGTTTCGCGACCGACCCACCGGCCCACTCGGTTCTGCAAATGGCCAGTCTGCCCCTGATTGGCCCAAAGTGCGTCGGCCCATTGGGAAAATGCGCGGTATGCCAGATTACCAGTCCAGACCTGACTGTAACAGAGCTGAGTTCCCCAGTGTATTTCAGGCTTGTTTATAGTTAAAAGTCACCAAATCGTTTCTGGTGTTTATGTATTATGTATGTATTATAAGAGGTAACCACAACCACGTCATCAAGCCTGCCTGTGGTTAACGTGATTTGTTCTGTTGGTTTTCTGGTTGACAAATGTTGGGTTGGTGATCAGAAATATTATAAAACATTTGTAGTTCTATATTAAAATGTCAGGGGAGGAGACCATCTGTGTACACACAATACAACACGATATTTATTCCCACTGAAAATCTTTTATTAGTTTGATCTTTCAATACCGATTTACATATTTGCTCACCGAAAAACTCCCTCATGGACTGCAACTGCCTTTGGGGGCATGCTCAAAGGCTAAATGAATGTAAAAAAATCAAGTAGATAATGTTTTTAATTATAATAAAAATAGGGCTAGTGTTTGCATTTGGGTTAGTATCTAGTCAATTAGCTTTATATAAAACATCCTCATTCCTCATTTGGATAGCTCAGTAAACATGTGTACGAGTGCGTGTTGCTGGTTTCTTTCAGAATACTTGCAAGCAGTTGTCATGTATGTTTGCATGTGCGTGTTAGCATGTTACCAGTCTCTTCTCCTGGAATGCGTGTGGTGTTGAAAATCCTCTCACACTGCGCTGCACACAGAGGAATATTTAAACCGGGAACACGACTCTGACAGAGAGAGAAATAGACATAAACATTAAAATACACACCGTTTTAAAAGTATAGCCACAAGATGTAAACACTATACATGGATGAGCCAAAACATTATGACTAATCTGCCTAATATGCTGTTGGTTCTCCACATGCCGCCAAATTAGCACCAACCCGCCGAGGCAATGGACTCTACAAGACCCCTGAAGGTGTCCTGTGGTATCTGGCACCAAGACATTAGCAGCAGGTCCTTAAAGTCCTGTATGCTGCGAGGTGGAGCTGCCTTGGACCGAACTTGTTGGTCCAGCACATCCTACAGATGCTTAATCGGATTGAATGGCGGGACCCAGAGTTTCCCTGCCGAACATTGCCCAGAGCATCACACTCCCTCGACCAGCTTGTCTTCCCACAGTGCATCCTGGTGTCATCACTTCCCCAGGAAAACTGTGCCCACGTTCACAACCGTCCATGTGATGTAAAATAAACGGGACTCATCGGACCAGGCGACCTTCTTCCATTGCTCCAAGGTCCAGTTCCGATGCTCGCGTGCCCATTGTAGGCGCTTTCGATGGTGGACAGGGGTCATCACAGGCAATCTGGCTGGTCTGCGGCTACGCAGCCCCATACGCAGGAGGGTGCGATGCAATTTGTGTTGTGAGACATTCCTCCTGTAACCATCAGTAGACCTTCTGTTGGTTCAGACCAGATGGGATAACCGTTAATGCCCTTGCACATTGATGAGCCTTGGGCACCCAACACCCTGTCGCCGGTTTGTGGTTTGACCCTCCTCGGACCACTGTCGTCCACTGACGGGAGCACCCCACATGCCTTGCCGTTTCAGAGATGATCTGATCCAGTTGTCTGGCCTTACCAATTTGGCCCTTGTTAAAGTCACTCCTGTCCTTTTCTCCTGCATTCAACACATTGACTACGAAAACTGATTGTTTGCCTACCACTTAATCTACCCAGATATGTGGCCTGCTAGGAGATGATCAACGTTAATCGCTTCACCTGTGAGTGGTCATAATGTTTTGGCTGATCATTGTATGTGTCAACATGATTTTATTGGGATAAAACTGCTGATGTAACATTGGCAATCCTTGTAATCCTGGTATTGAATTTACTGTAAGTTTACACAGATGTGGTTTGATTAAACAGTTTTAATTTGTCTTTTTAAAATGTCATGTAAACACTTTAGTCCGATTTTAGAACTTTTTGCAACTGCCTCAAAAACATACACACAGAACTGTAAGGTGCTGCTACTCGTTCCTTATTCAAACCCGCACAACATATTTTACATTGTTTTAATTATCCATCCATAGCTTAACAGGGTTCGATGCACAGCTACAAATAGCTCTGCGATCAATCTCTGTCATTGCTTGGGGCGACAGGAGCACGTTTTTACCCTTCACCCAATACCATCTCATCAGTGAGGAATGCAATGTGGACTCACAGGTTTGATTTCCTCTCTGTTGAGTTTCCTGCGGTACAAGAGACAAGCGTGCAGCGTGTTTCCGGCTCTCGCCGCTTGAATCGGTGTCGGTGTCACATACAGGAAGTCCTGAGAACAAAGTAGATGAGGGGTCAGAGGAGGCAGATATAAAGACACACACAAGAAGTTGTTATCCGTGAGGCGTACCATTCCGTAGTAATTGCTGTTGACCATAATTGGGCCACGCCCCCTCAGGTAGATATACTCCTCCCACCAATCACTTACCTTAAAGAGACAGAGACAAGAAAATTAGTTTTCAACTTTAAAGTGAGTCACCATCAACTGCTATTGTATGGAAATCAGCAATCGTGACATTCTAAAAAAAACATCTCCTTTTGTGTTGTGCAGA
This sequence comes from Xyrauchen texanus, assembly GCF_025860055.1. NCBI lineage: Eukaryota > Metazoa > Chordata > Actinopteri > Cypriniformes > Catostomidae > Xyrauchen > Xyrauchen texanus. The sequence continues at coordinate 4,637,303 of NC_068316.1, forward strand.
AGAAAGAATACATCAGGATGAATAAATGATGACAAAAGGGGAACAATCCCTTTAAAGATACTCTAAATAGATTTGATGGGTATAGTTTGAAGTCTATGTGGATTGTTTGTGTTCTGGTTGCACTCACATAGTTGGAGGCCCACATAGCTTTGAGTTTGAGGTACCACTGCAGACGATTTCCAAGACTGCTCTCAAACTCTTTGGCTAGAGTCACCATCCGCTCATATTCAGAATTGCTCATTAATGGACGTGCAGATTCCAGGTACTAGAAAGAGACATAGTTTGGAACGTTAATTCATAATAATGATGCATTCAATTGTGGCATTAAATATTCACTTTATATATTGCACAGTAATCAAATTCATGATAATCTCACACTCTTGACTGTGTCTTTGACCGCAGGAACGGGCAGGTTGGGAAGAGACCCTTGGTAGCTGTACAACAGAGGCTGCCTGCCTGAGAAGATCCGAACCATGGCCTGAAAACGAGAATGTTTAATTATGATAATGGCCTGGCTAGCTGTAGGTTAGGTCTGATAGTATTACTGTACTAACCGCCCAGATCTTTGTAGTGTTGGACACTTTCCCGTGTTGTTCAAACATCCAGCCGTGATAAGACAGTAACTGCTTCAGACAGAGTCTCATGGTGAAGATCAGAGACAACCAGAGGACGGTGCTGAATAACACTGCAGAAACCACTGTCCGACACTGCATGCTCAAAGAATCACTGCAGAGATAGAGATTAATATTAAAGGTTAAAGAGTTATTAAAAAGTAATATTATTATAACCATAACAATTACAATAATAAATATAAAATATCTTTATATTATTGTTAAATGCCATAAAATAATAATAAGATACCTTTACATTTAATACAAAACAATTTTAGTATTTTTTTTATTGCCATAAAATAATATTAAAATAAAAACATAAATATTAGTTTTTTAACATAAAATAATTATTATAACTTTTAAAAATAACATAAAATGTGTATATTTTTTATTACCATATATTAAAATAATCATAATAATTTATATTACGTTATTATTTATTGCCGTGAAATAAAAAATAAATGTATGATTAATAATTAATAATATTATATTATTATTATTGCCATAAAATAATAAAATAAAAATACATGTATAAAGAATAATAATAATAATTTATAATAATATATTATTATTTCTGACATAAAATAATATAATAAAAATACACGTTTAATGAATATAAAATATGTTTAGTATTGTTTTTATTAATGTAAATAATTATTTTTAGTTTCATAAAAACAGAAAGTACATTTAAACATAAATATAAAATATGATAATTTATTATTATTTAATTACCATGAAATATTAAATAAAACAAAAATAAAAACACATGTAAAAAATAAATAAAGTTAACAACAATAATAATAATAATATTTAAAAACATTAAAAATAAATTATGCATACCATTTTTTTATTACAATTACTGCTACCTTATTTTTTGTGTTGGTAATCTGGCAAAATAGTTTGTAATTTATGTAATATTATATGTCATCAATCATGCCAATAAAGTCCAATAGAGAGAGAGGGAGAGAGAGAGAGAGAGAGAGAGGGAGAGAGAGGGTTGCACAGCTGTCTTCAACTTCTAAGAATAAAATTATGAAATTACAACATGAACATTTTCATGTTTTGATTATGTTTTGTTGGAATTAAGGCGTATGATAGCACACACCTTTTTGTGCATGTTCTTGGGTGTGTACCTTGATCTTTTGAAAAGCTTGTAAAGTGAGTTAAACAAGAGGAAGACCAGTTTTCAATATATCTCATGAATATTTAAACCTCTACAGATACACAGCAGAAATTTTAGATTGGTTTAGCAAATCCTGACTTTAGAATGGAATATAGTCCATCACTTGTTTACCTGACCGGCAGATGTTCCTGGATTTTAGCGATGAGGCCCATAGAAGGGTCCGAGCGGGTGTACATGGTGGCCAAAATCGCTATGACAACAAACAACCAGGAGGAGGGGCTAGCAGGATACACGCCTGTGATTATGTTGTTCTGTAAGAGATGGAATGTATGAATGCAGGAGAAAAATGAGCACAGACACCCAGAATAAACAAATGAAAAACAATAACTTTCAAATCATGCTGGGCAAAGTGTGGTTATACATACAAATATATATATATATATATATATATACACACACTTTCATTTGGAATAACATGCACAGATGAATAATTCCCAATTTGAGCAGAAATGTGTATTAAAAAAGTAAATGGTAGTTGTGGTTTTCACAAAAAAAATGTTTGTGGTAGTCTTTACCTTCAGCCGTACAACACGTTTCTTCCAGGACCGCAGGCCAGACAGATAGACCTGTCTCAGGGCCTGATGAGAGAGCTGCAAGTCTATCCCATCTGGAGTGATAGTAAACTGAAACGCCACTGCCTGATGCGCTTCTGCCATTTCTACAGAGAGAGGGGGGGCTTTTAAAAACGGCAGAATCAAATTTCATTTAAGCAAAGCGGCATTAGTTAGTTTGACATTGTGCTTGAATGTTTGCTCTCGACATAAACACATCCAATTTCTATCTGTTCTATGTCCCACTAATGTGCATTCTCTAGTGCATCATCGATTATAAACCCACATTTACATTTTGTTATATTATCCATTAAGGCAAAAGCATTGAATGCTGATACAGATGTATCTGCTAGGTGTATTTCATGTCTATAAAAATGTATCAACAAATATACAGTGGCAGCGAGTTTCCAACCTTTAGATAAGGGAAGACTTTTCTCAACACTGTGTTCACTATGAACTCTAGGACATTCTTAGTAATCTCTCATTCACTCTCCACTTTTATCTAGCCTTGTCATGTTTTACATTCTCTCTCCGATAGACTAAGACACACAAAGGTTAAATACATAAAATATAAATATTTAAAATTACTCCCACATCTACATTCAGACAAGATGTATCTATGGCAACAGTGTTGTCATGGTAACCATCATCTCTGCCAGTCTGCTCGATCAAAACAGTGCTACAGTATTATTCAAGATACAAACTGTGTGCAATTACATTTTCATACATACTGTGAAAATAATTATACATACATACATACATAAGGCATAGTAACAAACAACAGCTTTACATTGCATAAGCACTAATTACATATACATTATGACCATTTAGCTATTTTTCTCATTTTATGACAGATAAATCATAATCATCAATCAGATAATAAATCTCAGACTTCTAGTGTGGTTTCTCAGACATTTAGGCACATCTGCATACACTATATACTGTACACATTAAAAATTACAGGCATAATTAAGTAGCTATAAATAAAAGTATTAGTATGAATGACATAAAAGTTCCAAACGGCAATTTGATTATGCAAATTTAATCCCAAATCACCTCACATGAAATTGGTTACATGAAACTATGAGACCATGCAAATGAGAAACTAAACTGAAACTGCACTTTCAAAAGTGTCCAGAAGAGGGCAAACCAAACATAAATTCTGCATGAACTTTAACCCAATTAAAAATAAAGCCCTTAAATAAACTCATTTATGATGTACTAACACACTGAAGCAATATATATATATATATATATATATATCAGAGAAACAAAAAATATAAAATTATATCAGCTTTTCAGACATCAGCTTGTCAATGCAATGACAGTCTATTTTATTCTAGTCTATTATGCCTTTTAATAATACATACTAAAAACAGTACAGAGCAACTAATTATTAAATAGTCATTGTAATCACAATATTTCTGGCGGGTAAAACGTACCCAGAACACAAACCAAAAATAATTAAACTCAGCCATGAATTATTGATATACCATAAACCTAGTCAAAGGCTTGATTTATAGACGCAATTCAGTCGACTCGTGAAAAATGACTAGCTGTAAGATCTATAAGGTCCACCGGAAAGAGAGCAGGAGAAATGTCAGTATGACCAAGGCCAACAATACCTCATGATGGTTAACACGCACATCAGCTAAAATCCAGAACTGCAATCAGCACAAAAAAACCAAAAATATTTCCATCTATCCATTTATAGCATATAGATGGATGGATGGATAGATGGATCGTCATGCATTAGATCTGCATTAGGATGACAGGCAGAAAGCAAGCATCCTCCTACTGTTACCTGCTGTTTACTGATGCACTGATGATGGGAACAAAGTGAATGTCACGTCTTCTTTTCCTCCCTTCTGCTTTTGAGGTGCATAAATATAAAATAAGAATAACAAATGAATAACACACACGCACGCCCGCGCGCGCGCACTATTTCCAATATACGATGCTGATGGCGCGCTACAATGGAACGATACCATAGAACGCAACTGGATACAAAGTATCTCTGATACCAAGTGCGAAAGAATGTAACAGATAAAGCGAAGAGGGCGGAAAACGAGCGGCTCGGAAGTGAGCCGCGATTGGTCGAAAGGTGATGACGTGTACCCAACCTAACCAATGATCACCTCCTGCTGAAGAACGGAGAGAAATGCAAACCTGCTCAGATTGGTCATATTGGCTGTCAATTAAAGATTATGGTCAGACAGCACTGCGTAAAGCAACTTCTTCTGCTTGATGAATAGCGTGTACTACTAATACGTGTTCACTTTAGTTCATACAGAAATTAACAGATCTTCTAGCGTTTTATTTTTTAATCATATTTAAGGGCAGAAATGGGAAAATACCCCCCCTCCCGCCCCTCAACATACCCCCGCCCCTATTTTACATAAGATGTTCAAGTGACCTATTTTAGAGCAGGACTCACCTGTGGGAGAGCATGGGACAGATTTTACACCACACTTTTCTTAGAATCAGTCCCTTTTTACAGTTATTGAAGTCTGGTTGTTCTAAGTAAGGCGGACTCTAGTGTGTACATAGACACAGGCTTAATTATATTCTCTCATTGATGATAATCTGGGATGAGATTACGTTATTGACATTAAGTCTCGGGCGCCCTCTGTGGGGTTTGCGACTAATAACAGCTGCATTATTGGGAAGCCTTCCACGAAGAGCTTTTCTAGGTATTAAGGATTCCCTGCAGGACAGTTAACATTCAATACACACACACATCTGTACTTCTAATAAACTGTAGGCATACTGTAATGATAGATAGATAGATAGATAGATAGATAGATAGATAGATAGATAGATAGATAGATAGATAGATAGATAGATAGATAGATAGATAGAAGACAGACAGACAGACAGACAGACTGACTGACTGATAGATAGATAGGAGTGGCAAGAAAAAGTAAGTTAACCCCTAAGTTAATGACATCAACAAAAGCTAAATTAGAGTGAGGCATTGGCAAATCTGGCATCCAAATAACGAAACAAGATTGGAGGTGTTGGTTAGAGCTACTTCGATTTATAAAAACACTCAAACATTTTGAGATTGCTATTCACAAGAAGCATCTGCTGACGTGGACCATGCTCAGAAGACCTACGATCAAGAATTGTTGCTTTGCATGAAGCTAGAATGGGTTACAAAGTTATTTTGAAGAACTTAGATATTCATCTGTCCACAGTTACACAAACTGTCTATAAATGGAGATGATTTAGTACTGTAGCTACTCTCCCTAGAAGTAGCCGTCGAGCCAAAATGACACTAAGGGAACACATCACAGATTGCAAACCCTAGAGTGACAGCTGAAGACTTGAATGAATCATTGGAACAGGTTAACATCTCTGTTTGTGAGTCTACTATACAAAAAACATTAAACAGTCATGTGTCCATGGCAGGACACCATGAAGGAAGCCACTGCTTTCCAACAAATACATTGCTGCATGCCTGAAGTTTGCCAAAGACCACCTTGACACTCAACAACTCTACTGGGTAAATGTTTTGTGGACTGATGAATCTAAAGTTGATTTGTTTTGAAAAAACACTCAGCACTACGTAAATGGTGTAAAAAGGGCACCGCATACCAACATGAAACCATCATCCCTACGGTGAAGTACGGTGGAGGGATTGTCATGATTTGGGGCTGATTTGCTGCTTCGGGGCCTGGACCGCTTGCCATCATTGAGGGAAAAATACATTCCCATGTTTATCAAGATATCCTACAGGATAATGTCAGGGTGGCTGTGCACCAGCTGAGATAGATAGACAGATATATAGATAGACAGATATATACATAGACAGACAGACAGACAGCCAGAGAAGACAGACAGACAGACAGACAGACAGATAGATAGATAGAAGACAGATAGATAGATAGATAGATAAATAGATAGATAGATAGATAGATAGAAGACAGATAGATAGATAGATAGATAGATAGATAGATAGATAGATAGATAGATAGATAGATAGATAGAAGACAGATAGATAGATAGACAGACAGACAGATAGATAGATAGATAGAAGACAGATAGATAAATAGATAGATAGATAGATAGATAGATAGATAGATAGATAGATAGATAGATAGAAGACAGATAGATAGATAGACAGACAGACAGATAGATAGATAGATAGAAGACAGATAGATAGATAGATAGATAGATAGATAGATAGATAGATAGATAGATAGATAGATAGATAGATAGATAGATAGATAGATAGATAGATAGTGTTGGGTAGTAATGATATTAATGTAGTGACTAATATCATCTAATTACAAGTACTTGTAATTAGATGACATTACATTTTTAAAGACTAAATTAATAAATTAGTTTTACAAAACACATACATGTATTCCAATTTAAATTCTAAAGTAAAACAATTTCTGAAACGAATGCAAATGGTTACATGATAACATAAAATCATTGTTTAGGCTTACAGAAACTATAGCCTACTTATTGAATTGTGCGGTTTTAAAATTACGTTTAAAACACATGTGAAAACTTTTATGACATTTATGAATGATATGCCGAGTTCTGTATTCTGAATTATAGTTTAACCTTTTGGTTTAAATCTAACTTCACTGTTGACCTTGCATGTATCCCAGTGTGGAGCAGTTGTGCTCACTGGTTTACCCAACAACTGCACAGCATATCCTAGAATTACACGGAGTCCAGCACAGCTAAAGCAAACAAGCATTTGTTTAGCTTGACCTTTAACTCAAAACCTTATAATCATTCTAATAAAGCCCCTGCGACAACTTACCCCTGTAATCAGCACAGCTGTAAAAAGCAAGACCAGTCGTAGATTAACAAAACCAAATACACAACACTGATTTTTCAATGCAATGCCGGATTTGACCACACGAGGTCTGTTTTTTCTTTTCCACTGACGATGAGTCGGTGATGAGAGCCAACAGGCAGCGCAGCATCCCGCAGCACATACAGAAGGATGCTGGCGACCATGTCTAAAACACAGACACATACATATGGGTGACGAGGTGGAAAAAGAGATGTAGCTTTGAAGATGCCATCCTTTTTCGTCTCTCGTTTTTTCCTCTTTCTCTTTTTGTCAGATATTAAAGGGATAGCTGGTAAATCCATTCCTGAAAGCACAACACTGGGTAAGTAAAGAATAAAGGACGCATAGCGGGTGTAAATGTGGGAGTGGTGAGCGATTTCATTTCTAAAGCATCGAACACACGAGACAGATATTGATGCAAACAGAAAACCGAGAAAATGAAAAGTCAGCCCACATGTCACATTTTGAAATGTGTATTTTAGATGCATTTCGATCGGCCACAACCATAAATGTATTGCATGGCTTTATAGATTGGACACAATAGGTGCATTTCGAAATACAAAATTCATTTCTTGTTTGAAATTCTCAGCGTATTGCCTGCACATACACACACACACACAAAAAAGCAAATTCAACGCAGTGTCGTGTGCATTCTTAACAGCTTTTTGTGTGCCTGTCAATTATGCAAATCTGCGATTTACCAAGGCCCACTGAAAGCTAATTACAGGCGCCTTAACGCGAAATAAGTGCGTTTATTTATTACTTTAGCTGTCTATATGATTGCATGCTATTGTTTTAGACTGAGCTGCGAATAATGCATCATACACTGCTGAGTGAAAACCACCTTCTATTTTTATATTATAAGGACCTTGCATGTGTCTAAGAGGCCTTTATAGAATGTATAGGCTCCTTTGGTCTATCATGTGCTCTGCTCATGCAAAGTATAATTATTTATAGGCTACAATTTTGTTCATTAATGCATTCAGAAATGCCAAGAGTGCTGGGTCTAGCCCTGAACTGTACAACTGCTCAATTTTGTGCCTATGACTGGCTGGCTGTACATTAAACCTTATACATTTATCAAAGTACAATGGTATTATAATTTGACAGCATCACTTTACACAATTTTGAAAAATTGAAGAAACTGTAAAAATTGTAATTGTGAAACTGTAGCTTCACAACATGTAGCAAGTAGCTACATTGAAGCTATTTATAGTAGATACTGTATATAACAATCGGATGATATTATATAATTCAATAATATCACCTGATATTTATTTAGGGTGACATTCCCTTAACATTTAAGGTGCACTCAGTAACTATTTTCTTTGTGTCATTTTGGACTTACTCTGACACCTAGCTGTGTGGTTGCAGCATCATTTAATAAATTGTTTTCAGTCTCAGATGCCATTGTAGAAATTAGTATTCACAGTCAGTCATGATTACTTTAATAATTGAGTGAAAGTGTCAAATAACAGGACGATTACTGAGATTAGGAGTATTCGACTGGTCATGTGATTCTAACATGGCAGCCCCAGGTTGGATAAAACCACTATTTTAAGGTGACTGATATGAGTCTTCGTTTTAATGTGAGTGCTCATGATTTCCTACATCTATTGCAAAATTATAATTCATGTCTTTAGGAGTTAAACTTACTGTGTGCACCTTTAACATTGTTTACTACAGTAACCATAGTTAAACCATGGCATTTGTAGTAAAAACATAGTAACCACTAAATGAACCATGATTACTACTGTCATGGTTACTAGTACTACAATATGACTGTTGTAGTTGGTTACTATATGGATATGGAAATTACTGTGCAAAACTATGGGTAATTTTATTAGAACGGCTTCAGCAGAAAACATGATTATTATAGGAATGGTGCCTACAATTGTAAAACCATAAATTATTTTGGTAAGGATTAAACAAACAGGGTGAAAACATTAAATTGAACATACATTTATAATTATCATACTCTAACAAACTAGAAAACACCCCATTTTATATAACTGAATCAAAATATAGTGATAAACATCAGCAATTAACTAAATATTTTGCTTCAAAAAAAGGCTTGTGGGTTCTAATCCCCACCTCGACAAATCAAGCAGTTAAAATTTCTGTTGTTATGGAGATCTTTGCCATGTGTTTTTAAATGTTTGCTGGGCTTTTATCCAATCAAATTTTAGTTTTTCATTTTGTTGTGAAGTAACATGAATACAAAGTTGATTATGGTGACTGCGATGATTGGCTGTGATTGCTCTATGCTTGGTATGTCCCTTTGGTGACTGTCAATTTTGTTGCTCAGTGGTCCAGTGGATTGTGCAGTGACCTATTAAATGGGAAGTTGTAGGTTCAAATCCATCCTGAGGTGATGTGTAATGTTGTGTGTTTGTGCTTTATGTCATATGTGATCTTTAGGTTGTGGTTAATGCTGTGAAAAACTTGCCATTTCGGTGCTTGGCCTCATAATTGCTGCTTGCAGCTATATTTATTATTATTCATCCTTCCCAATGGAAGACTATGGCAGCCCATAGAACCGTTTGTAGGAAAACTTTTGCATACTGATAGGGGTGGTCATGAATAGTCCCCATAGCTAATTTAGGATCTCTGGGACAAACTACAGAGCTCCACCTCCAGTTCAAAAATAAAATTAGCTTTTGCATGTATCTTTTGAACCGTTTCTTCTAGAAACAAAATTGAAAATTAACTATGAACAAATTCAAATGAACCCCCATACATAACTCCACCCATTATAGTAGCTGCCATCTTAGATGATGAAGTTTACAGTTTAAAAATGTCCTTAAAACTTTGTCCAGTTTGTCCAACAATGGCTCAAAATAATCTCTATAATCTCTAGACCAAGCTGCACAGAAATGATAGTAAAGAATTTTGATTTTTGCCTTTGTTTAAAAGATACGGCAGCACAAAGTTAACGAGGTCGATGGATCTGAGGTGGTCTCTCAGCAATATTTTGTCCTATCGAAAGGAAACTTGGTGTGCTTCATCAGGACCATGATCTGAGGGTACATACAACATTTGAAGACAGCGCCTCCTATGGGTCAATAGCTATTTGTGCCCTTAACATGTCCTAAAATCATGAGATTGGTGTCGTTGAACTCCTTGGGTCATGATGGTTTCAACAATATGATTCTTCCCATATCAGCCATACTGTCCCTCCACCATATTTAATTAAATGAAAAAGTGATATATCTTTTAAAAGCATTGTCAGATTTCACAAAAAATTATGAAATGCATCATCTACATCATGTCCGGTGGATACCTGAGCAGTTTTGAGACAACACCACCTATAGTTCAAAAGATAATCCACACTATTGTGCTGACTCTGATGTTGATGTCTCTTTGCCACACATGGAGCATGTCAGCTGAGTTGCTCAGTGTGTTAATGCACTGGACTGTAGTTCAAAAGTCCTAGATTCAAATCCCTACCTAATTTGAATAGATTTCTGTTGTACTAGAGCTTTTTATATTTGCTTACTGAATTATTTCATGGCTTGTCCCTGAACATTCCTGCTATATATAATATCAATGTAGCTCTTTTTAAATAAATGTGTACTTGTTATGAGAAAAATATAGCCTGAAAACTTTTAGTAATTGTGATGATGTGAAATTTGAAAAACCTTAATTTTGGCATGTAGCACAATGTTGTCTCTTTTCCTCAGTGTTGTTTAGCATGTTGAGGTTCTCTAGCAGTTTGAGAGGTTTAACTTCCTCCAATGTGCTTTAAACTAGAAATTCTCACTAGAATTCAAGTCTGTTGGGTTGCATCAGTTTTGTGGTCTGTGCTGTGTTGACACACGTGGTTGCTCCAGAGATACAATAGGTAAGAGCAGAGCAGGTCATAGCTCCACATTCATGCAAAAACAAGGCTTCAATCACACTGTGCAAATCCATGTTTCACAAGAGAAGGATATTAAGTATAAGAATATTGAATATTGAATATCACTCAGCTCCATTTCTGCTTTCAAAATACAGTGTGACAAATGCAGCTTTTTTGATGCTACAGCGCTGCTCATTGGAAAATGTAGCTAGATTTTGGAAAAGCCACACTATTGTGAAAATAGCTGAGCTACTGTCACGCTACCAGGATGGGTTGAGCTCATGACTGGATTGGCCAAGCCCACCCTAAACCCCCTTGATCTGGTCTTGAAGGTGTCGAGAGGCACTGGAACCTGTCGCTGTCTTTCTGTCCATTTTTTAACTCTTTTGTTTCCTCTCTTGTCTGCTCTCAGAGGTGCAGGTGAGGGTGCAGGTGTTTGATGGTGGGGATCTGTCACCCCTGCCCAACGCTGCCATCACTGTCTACGGTAACCAGAGTGTGCTGGCACAAAGTAAAGCAGGCAGTGATGGTGTGCAGGTGGTCAGCTTCCTGTATCGCACTGGAACATGGGTAATCATTACAGCATCTCAGAAAGATTACCTCACCAGCTCAGTGCCATGGCACGCTAGCCGAGTACCCTGTGAGTAAGCACTGATACAAACAGTAATTTGTACACACACCATATGGCCAAAAGTATGTGGACACACCCTTATATTAATGGTTTTGGCTATGCCATTAATTAAATTCCCCAGATTGATGCAACAGTTTTTAATTTGACTGAGATACTGATGGTTTTAATTTGATCAATAATTGGCTAATATATATAGGCAACTGATACATTGGTGCATCCCTAGAAAGTATGTAGCAGTGAAAATATGTTTTTGACATGTAATGCTTTTGAAGTAATATTATGATGATGTATTTGATAATGCTGTTTACACCTCTCTCTCTCTCTCTCTCTTACTCTCTCTCTCTCTCTCTCTCTCTCTCTCTCTGTCAGTGTACGCCTCTGTCAGTCTTTACCTGTTAGCACAGAAGCCTGGCACATTGATCCTTTATGATGATGTCATCCAGGTGTTTCATGGCTCTCCAAGTAAGTAATAATGATAATATTGACCAGTAAGGCATAATCATTAAGAAATTGGTGTAAATGTGTAGCCTATTAGTAAAGCAGGTAAAATAGTTGTACAAAATTGCATATGTATGTCATACAGTGGGAACCAAACATTTGAAACCACAGTAAAAATGTGTGCCCTGGATATTCACAGAAAGCTTTAGAGTTTTTAAAAGGTATTATGCAAAACCAATAAGAAATGTCACATCAATTAACATCAACCATGTTAAAGATGCTGTAAGTGATTTTTTTTTAATGGAAATGTATGACAAAAAAAATGCACTACTCCCTGAAACATATTAATGAAATAAGTGTCCTGAGATATCTCACCGGACTCTGTGACAGCTCTAGACTTTGTAAACAGCTAACAAAAATGTTTCTGTGGGCTGCGGACAATGACGCTTTCTGTTTGTCAATCATTTAGTACGTTCTTATTGCATTGTAGTTGCAGCGAATAATTGCAGCATAATGCCCTTTTTATGCCATGTTGATCATAACAGTTGTCAGTTGAGGGCGTTATTTTGCTACTGTTGTTTTTGACAACCGTTTCTGCTCGTGTCTGGCTCAACAAATCTCATCTGGTATCTTTGAAGTGCTGCGTTTTGCAAAAAGGAGGTATGGCTAATCCAACGGCTCATCTTGTGGAAATTCTAGAATGGCTAAAATTGCTTACAGCACCTTTAACCCCATTTTCTTGCTTCATTTGAAGCACACAAGATACTCTTTGGAACATTATCAAAACATGCTGGATAATATGATCATCTGGTTTTGTTGCTTAATAAAAAACATATCAATTTGTATTGAAATTCATTGTATTTAATTAGAAAAACACAATATAGAATCACTTTCACTGGTGGTCTGTGACTTTTGGATCCCACTGTAAATCCCTATATTTATCCATATACTGTATCTTTCTTTTCCTCTCACCCCTTGATGCTTTCAGCTGTGTCAACATGACACTTCCATTTCATGCGGCTGTCACCATAACAACAGCAGAAGTATTCTATTGCCACAACAGAATTTGTTGCCATCTAAAACGGCTAATTGCTCTAATTTCACAATAATGATAGGCCATTTACTATGAAGTAAAGACAGCCTTTGTTGGGTTTGCATTGACGAGGCTTACATTTTACAAAATATTATAACAAACGGAAGTGAATTAGCAAAGTGGCGGGGCAACCTGCCTATGTAGCACCGTCCCTAAACATCATACATTGGTCTTACTCTAACAACCCACTTATAATCACATTAGTTATGAGGTACATTTGGGTTAACCTCTATAATATTATAATATATTAAAATATACTTGTATAATAATATACTTGTGTAATATACTTGCGTTACTTGAATCACATTAGGCTACTCTGTTTTTATGTTCAGGTGGGCGGAGTCAGCCATGGCTGCAAATTCCAAGGCGGAGCCTACATTTTAACTCCTCCTACACAGAAGTAACTGCAGTTTTAACAACAGCCAGAGAGCAAAATGAAATTAACTCATTCCCTTACCCTCTCGCCCTGGAACCTAACAACACAGGTCAGGAAATGACTAAGAGACATTGAATAAACAGTTATGCTGCTCATGTTGAAGCACAATAAATGTGTAATTCATAAACTAATATTTGGGTGTTTCTTCAGGCACTTTCATGTGGCTTTCAGGGCTTGATTTTTATTATAACAAACAGATTTCAACTTTGTTTCATTTTTGATATATGAAGATGACATTAAAACTGACCTTTTTTTTCCACGTTTTACCAGGCCTTCATCAATTATATTCAAAAGCGTCTTATGTATAGGGTTTATCCTTTTAGCCTTGATCCAGAACCAGACTTTCAATATTTAACTATGAGAATTCATTATAAAAATACAAATAATTGCATGTTTAAAACTATGATAATCTAAACCAGGGGTGCCCAATATGTCGATCGCGATCTACCAGTCGATCGCAAAGGCAATGCTGGTAGATCGCACAAAATTTAAATGTACTTTCGTTAAATTTTAATAAAAAAAAATATAATGTCTTTCCTTCTTTTAGTTTCTGTCTGACTTGCACTTGAGGAGTAAATATTGACCAGGCAAGGTTTTGTTTATTGAGTTGCCATGACAACTAGGTTCGCGCATATGCGCCTTCCAAGGACTTCTGAGAACAGAGCGCGAAATTGCGATGCTACTGCCCTGATTAGGCAAAACTGTCTGATTCCATTCAGTGCAAGTCATCAGAATAAGGTAAATGCCCTGGCTATTGTAATCTATTGTGCTGTAGGTGTTTTGCATTTAGTTTTAAAACTGAATGATATCAACATTGAACATTATTATATATTTTTTTATTAATTAGAAGATGAATTCCATGTAGAGATACATGCAGTAGTCCCAACAAGCATTTTCTTATTTTAAATGAAACTTGTGTTTTTTAGTTGGTAGATCTTATTGAGTTGGTCATTTAAAAGTGAGATCATCACACAAAAAAGTGTGGGCACCCCTGATCTAAACCAATACTGAAATAAACATAAACCATTTCAATTATGTGTAATTGATTTCTACCAATTTTTGTGATCAGAATATTTTTATTGGGCGTCATTTCCAATTAAGCTGTAATTTTGCCAAATGTGTGAAAATAGGATTTAATAGTGTTTATTATGGATACATAAAATGTTAGCAATGAAATTAGCCTGAGCAAGACAAATGAGTCTGCCATTTTATTTAAAGGGTAACTAAACACCTGCTCAGAGTCTGACTCCACCCACTAGAAATATTTGAATATGCTGGAAAAGTGGGCAGACCCCGGCGGGGATAGAGGGAACGAACCGAGTGCGGTGCTGAGCGGGCGGGGGGGGGGCACCTGAGACTCGTAGTGACGGATTAATTGACAGCTGCTGTAAGACTCTATGTTATTATTATTCCTCACACGGTCGCAAGACGACATGTACATGAATCTGGCGTGGTGAGCTGGAACCTGCTTACGTCAGCTGTCACCGCTTACGTCACGAAGTACCGCAACAGCCAATAGGAAAATTCAACTGCAGTAGCCACCGTTCAACCTGAAGAGGGCAGCACTCAGATGTTTTTACAACATATATTGTAGAATTAAAACACTTTATACACAAATGTCAAAAAAATTACTTGAATCAATGACCAGTACTAATAAAGCCCCATGCTTACAGATCATTAACTAAAAAAAGTTGGTTTAGGGTTTAGTTACCCTTTAAAAAAAAACAAAACATTAAAAATGTCATTTCCAGCATACAATTCTATTAAACGTAATACAGAATTTGAGATGTGCTTGAAATGACACTGTGGTGGGAATTTTCCTGACAAACATGACATAAATCTCTTGTGATGCATGTACATACACTGTCGAACATTGTAAGTAGACAAATTGAAATACATTTGTAATTTTTTTGTTTTTACATATCTTTACTTTCTAGAAGCCTATAGTGCTAAAAGTGCCCAAAATTGAAGAGCAATCACATTCATGAGATTTGGATATTAGTATTTGTTTTATCCTATGCATGTTTTAGCCACATTTTCATAATCCTCCTAATTTAAGAACTACATTTTCGTTTGAGATCAAACAGTACCAGTGCCAACAGACAGTTGATAGATCTCTTGAAACACATACAGTATGTTTAAAATAAATTCATAGAAAATATGTTTAAGATGGTGTAATTGTGTTAAGGAGGAGAGAATGGATGGACTGACCTCACAGTGGTAGCAGCGGTCAGCGCTCAGCTGTTTGATCATGAGGGTCGACCGTTACAAGTCAGAGAGCCCGTTCACATCTCCGTGCCTCTGCCCTCTGATACCCACATGCGATCTGCCACCAGCATACCTGTTTGGATATACGACACCAAGACAGGTACAAGCACTCATGTCACAGACACCGTAATTAAAGACATGTTAGTGCAAGTCAAGAATAGCACCATATTCTTCTCAATGCCAAATTCAAGCTGATGTTTGCAATATTTTTTATGTTCAAATTCTCTCATATCCCAACTTAAAATGCAGAGACAACTGTAAGTAAGAAATTTGCAGGTTGATATAACCTAAAGTGTAATACTGAGGCTCTGCAGTGCTATCAAATCATTGCTTTGAGTAACCTGCCCAGCCTGACACAGCAACATTGGCTCGACCAATGGTGTGAGTTTGGGGCGGGACTATCAGTTTGCATGAACAATGGAAGATGTGGAGAGTTTTCTGGAATCTGCTTAAAAACACAATTTTTGCATTTCTGTTTGGTGACGCTAATAGCGCAGAAGTTACACACTTCAGCTTTAATGCAAACAAACAATCTGTGATTATGTAATTGCAAAGAAGTTCTGTTTAAGTCCAGTCAGTGATCGCAGGAAATCAGCCGGCAATTGCATATTAATGCCAATGTCTGATTTTGAAAATAAGGATTTGCCGTTTGCTCTAGGATTATGGGTACGAAACGGGACAGGGTTTATCAGCCGAGAGGGATCTCGGCTAACATTGGACTTCACTGCCTCACAACTTGGCTACTGGGTGGCAGCCTTCCGTTCTTCAACAGGTAACATTAAAAGAGGTTACATTATATTTACATTTATTCAAAAAATAGCAGACATTTTATCCAAAGTGGCTAACAAATGAGAAGCATAGAAGCAGAAGCAAAAATCACTCATTTGTATCTTCACTCACAAATGTTCACAATTGATGTTCATGCTTTGTTTTGAACATTAGGCTCAGGTTTATCTCATCCAGGCCTACGGGACATCACAGCTTACCACACATTCTTCCTACTGTCCATACTGGGATCTCTTGCGCTGCTTGTACTTGTCTTACTCTGTGTCCTTCTCTACTACTGCAGGTAGGTAGTTGACATGAAATACTTTTGAGAAGTTATGTTTTGCAGTTTGACAAACTCCATCTAAAACTATTATAAAATAACATATCGATAACTATTTTATTAATATTGTTCATACCATTTTTATGACCTCATCAGTATTTTGGGGATAATGTTACTAAAAATGTTTTTTTAAATAAAATAGGCAGGCACTTTAAATGGTCTGCACTTATGTAGCACCTTTTTAACCTTAATGGTATTCAAAGCACTTTACACTGTGACTCATTCACACATTCACACACCATTGGTGGCAGAGCTGCTATGTAAGGTGCTAGCCTGCCACTGGGAGCAACTTGGGGTTCAGTGTCTTGCCCAAGGACACTTCGGCACGTGGAGTCATGTGGGCTGGGATTCGAACCACCAACGCTGCGATTTGTGGCCAACCCACTCTACCAACTGAGCCACAGCCACCCTTGAGACATAATAAACATTATGTCTATATCCCAGCCCGAAGGCAGGGAAACACTCTGGACAGATGGCTAGCCATCACAGGGCTAACACACAAAGACAAACACATACAATACTAATTAGTCTCTAATTCACTTGACCTGCATGTCATTGGACTATGGGGGAAACTGGAGCACCCATAAGAAACCCATGTGAACATGTGGAGAACATGCAAACTTCTCAGAGAAAGGCCCAGTTTGAGCTGAGACTCAAACCAGTGACCTTGCTGTGAGCAGACAGTGCTACCCACTGATCCACTGTGCCGCCCCATCCTTAAAACATTAAAACTTAAAAGAAATGATGACTGGTTACATCTACTAAAATATACATTTTCCATGGACATACATGCGTTAACAATCCAGGTATGGCCTGGTTTGACTGAATTATGTGTAATTCTAAGATAATATGTAGTGATCAATGCACAGAAGATAACCGCAATGGACACATGTTATTGAATGCTGAGGCCTTTTGCTGAATTTATATGTCTTTCTTCCAGGCGAAGGTGTCTAAAGCCACGGCGTCAGCAGAAACATGTCCAAGCACCATCTGCTTTGAATGGATCAAAAAGGGATCAAGGCACCTCCACTTCCCACTTGAACCTCATCTGTGGTAGCCATGTTGAATCAGCTGCCACCAATGACAATTTAGATGCCAACAAATCTGAGAGCTCACCATCCCATGCCTTTAAGAGTGCTCGGGATGAGTTTTCCAGGCACGTTCCTGCCCATAAACTCAGGCATACTTCTAAGATCAAGCAGTCCAAAGGTGCCCAATCCAAGCAATCAAAAGGTGAGAGCTTCCCAATGAAGGTACATCGATCAACAGAGACAAGCAGTCTGGACAGCAATCTTCTACATGACGACTATGGACGCAACTATAGCCCTGACGACAAAGATCATGATTATCGCCGAAGGCACATTGTCAATGACAATCGTGGCTACACATCTGACCCGCCTTCTCCACCAAACACAGACAAGCCGCCGGAATATTCACAGGTTTTGCAGGGACCAGATCACCTTGCTCGTCCAACGTCGCTAAACACACAACCAGGTCAGATTATATTCTGCAGTTCGTTGGATCAGATGAAGGAGAACATGTACCGTTCTATGGTACCAACTCTTGTGATCCCAGCCCACTACATGAGGATGTCATCTGAGTTTGGTGCCACAGATCAAGGTAAGGATGGGCAGAACCAGGCAGAAAGGGACCGAGATGGACAGAGTTCACAGGGTACCAGCAGTGGGGCTCAGAGCCAAAACCACCAGGGCCAGACCCCAGGCCATACAGATACCCAACAAGGGTCATCTCCAGCTGGCTCAGATGAAAGCGTTTGGCCCTCCAGTGGTACACCAGGACCTGTTCACATCCCTGTTTTGTTTAATGATTCCACCATCTCACAGATGAACGGGGAGCTACAAGCACTCACGGAGAAGAAGCTTCTAGAGTTGGGGGTGAAGCAGCACCCTCGTGCCTGGTTCATATCTCTTGACGGCCGTGCCAACGCTCATGTACGCCACTCGTACATCGATGTAGGTGCTGAGCTTAGCCATAGCGGAACACACAGTGGCAACCACAGTGCCCAGAGCACGCTTAGCGCCCCTGCTGGCAGCAGTAAAGACCGCGGTGTAGACAGTACTCTCCAAGATGCCCAACATGACCGCAAATCATCATCCGGTCGCAAGAGCAAAGAGGAACACAGAGGAAGTGGGCGCAAAAGCCATGGATGCACCTCCAGCAGTACTAGTGGTGGCAAACACTACATGAAACCAGCGTACCATGACCCTCTCGATCTGAGTGGAGGCATTAGCCGCATGGGTGCCAGTTCGCCACTGGAAAATCCTCTGACTCCTCTTTTGGATGATTGTCCCGAGGAGCCAAGAGGGTCTTCAATGCCACGAAGGGGTCGAAGCCGCGGTAACAGCTCACGGAGTAGCAACAGTGAAACGCAACACGACTCGGTTACCAGCCCGGAGGATGACAATGACCTGGACGACAAAGACGAGAACAAGAAGAGTCCCTGGCAACGGATTGAAGAGCGCCCCCTCATGGTGTTTCACCCCAAGAAGTAGAACAGAGGAAATTAACCCCAGCAACTGCCTTGACCAATTATAGGCACACTAGAGATGTGTTCAGATTGATCAAATAATGATTCTGAAAGTTAACAAATAGTTCGGGCTAATTCTCACAGACTGAATGTATGCATTTTTTTAATAATTTGATACACGCCATCATGTCATTTGTTGACAATATATTGGAAACTATCACTATGACAACAGACAATGATCTATTTGAATGCATCTCAAGGGTCAATGAAACTGAATTAGGTGGCAACACACCATCGTAGTGTTTATTATAGTAAGGAGAAGTCATAGGCATACGTTCAATCCAAGACCAGTCATTGCAGAATAAGCGAACCAAGAAACCATACAAATCAAACTCTTACAAATGACTGCATCCAAAAACACCCGAATACCTTTTCACTCACAATGACTTGGCGATACATAGAAACATTTGAAAAGGGTGGATTTCTCAAATGCTTCATTCTTCAATGTGTTTCTCTCTGCTGGATCAACAACATTTGATGTTTTCCAGAACGTCATGTTACATTTTTGAGACCGTTTCCTTTTGTTCTAATGCAGTATAATCTTATACTCTCTCCCAAAACTTTCTCTTTCTCTCTAACCATCAATGTTCATTATTTTGATGTCAGTTCCTTATTCAATCTTTCGTACTAATTTTATAAAACTTTTGTGCATTGCTAATCTGAAAATAATATTTCAGATTTACCAACATTCCAAATGGTTTACCATTTATCCTTAATTACTTACACTCTAACTACGTAAACATTTAATTAACAAGGCTTTGTGTTCACATTAGATCGGTGTGTTTTTATAGCAATTACTGTTTCATAAAATACATGATTTTTTATCCTGCAACACATTGTCCACTCTACTGTTCTTGTGACTCCGTTCAATTTTATTTTAGCACTTTTTGCGCTAAAGTTAAAATTTGTGTAGGAAAAGCTGATTCCAAATTAATCGCCTTATGTTTCTTCTAAATGGGACCCTGTTCTTGTTTCTAATGATAAAGCACTGATTGTGTCAAACAGTAGATATTATTGTATGTTTCCCACAGTTAGTTTCAGTTCAGTATAATTCATTTGTATTGCTTCCAACATTTTCAATATTCAGATTGGGTGCAGAGTGCTTTTCATTTGTTTAGAAGAAAATAATTTTATGTATATGTATGATAGCATTTATGTGCATGAGATAACTAGTGTAGGGGAAGAGATTTTTTATGCATAAAATAGAAACAGACACTATTTAGCATGAAGGTTGACACTAGGCGGAATGCATCTGATACTGATGCCACACAGAGGAATTTGCCAAAATTTCAAATGGCATTTTGAAATGTTATTATATTGTTTATGGCCAGTGTTTCGCCAACGTTTGCCCATCAAAATTCTTCCAGTGTTGTTAGCATTCACACTGTCGGTAGTTTTAAAAAAAAGACTGTGTTCATTTTAAAAAGCCATTTATATATTAAATTAGAATAATTTTGTATACTTCTTTTATTATTTTTTTTAAACAATTGTTTGATTTTTACTTTGTTTACTATTATCAAAACAAGCACAAGACATGTTTCACATTTAAAGCACCATTTTATAAATGACTGAAACTGATTTACAGGGTACTCTGCTGCATGAGGGCTGATGTCAACTACTGTTTGATGACAATCAAACATGAGACAACGAGACATTTACAAAAATAGTTCTGCTCATGCTCATCAGATGCCAATCACATGTAAATCTTTTGCAATGCCTGTCAAATAACACCGCTGCTGCAACATCCCTTAAATCTGTGTCACTTGTTTTGTAATAGATTTTGAAAGCCAGAACTTCCGCTAACTATCATCTACAATGACGAACATGAATTTTATCAAACCAGTTTATACATCACAAAGATGGTGCTTGAAGAGACAGTTTACCCAAAAATTCTGTTATCATTTAATCACCATATTTTTTCAAACTAGGTGCTCTAAAACCTCAAACGGACCTAAATTTTGTATTTTAGATTTGCATACACTTTTTAAGCATTTGGAAAATTCTTCAGCTATTTGAACTAGTAGTTCATTTATGGGTTTCACTCATTGTCAAACTACAAGAAATGAAATCAAAGCCATTCCCTTTCTCTGTATCTTCATATTTTGCTCAATATATCTATATGCATTTGTCAATGTATGTTAATCACGTGATTTGGTGCACTGAAAACACATGTGTAAATAGTTTTCTCTTTGGCTGATAGTGAATATGACATTTATGTTATGGGTGTTGCTTCCATTGTGCACAACAGCTTTGTGTAACTGTTTTAAAATAACGACAGATGGAACTTTTGCAATTTTAAAATTTGTTCATATCCTAAATATGAAAAATCACATGTAAATGAGGAATTACAGCTGGAAATTCACTTCTGAGATGTTTGAAAGTCATGTGACGTATAGTAAAGAAATTGCATTTCTTGTTGGGTTTCTCTTTCATTTCTGTTTTATATCCCAAATCACATGTGGAGTATCCTGTAAACATATATATCATTATATTATTATTATCTCAAGGGTTTAGAACTGTCGGCTTCCAATAAAGTGTAGTTCACTATTTACTGTGCAATTGCACATGCCATCTGACATTCATTTTGTGACTAGTGATAGACTTATATATTGCCCTTTTAAAAAAATGTCGACATTGACTGAAATAACTCTGCCAGCTTTGCCAGTTATCAAAAGAGGCACAGTAGTTTCCCTTTGTGTTAGTTCTAAAATCTACCAAAAGCGTTATCAATACATAATGCACATGTTCATATAGATTTTTTAATACCTTTTGTGTAAGATAAGACCTAACATAATTTAAGTAATTTTGTGTAAGCTACCTGTAATTTGCTACCAATACATAGTATTATATCCAGATATACACTGAAGCTATTTAAGGGGATAGTGTCTTTATAAAGGTATACATATGATTGACTTTATAATCAGAGCACTATTTATCAGGCACAAAAACAATGAGGATCAAACTTAAGGTGAGAGCATTAAATAGAACATCTATACTTAAAAATAAAACTATAGATGAAGTTACTTTTTACTTTTGGTAGCCCAGAAAATAACTGATGTCTATGGGCACTTTGCTGGAATTGTGGTGAAACTGCTCAAAGACTGTTGTTTGTGGGGTTGAAACACACTGCATCAGGAAAAACTCAGGATTTGACATAAATGACGATATTTCAGGGGTCATTGTTATCGCGTCTGCTATCTTAGACACAATTGACCAGCAGCAGCTGTTGCTGGATATTAACTTTTTTAATGGACAAAATGGTGCAAAATGAGAGACCAGCTTAAACCGGCTACCAGCTTGTCATACCAGCTCAAGGTGGTCAAGCTGGCATTTGGAAGATGGTAGCTTGTCAACCAGCTAAGGACCAGCTCATGACCAGCTTGGAACAGCTAACATGTTCCAAAACACAGCTACCGGCTTAAACAGGACTTTCCAGCAGGGTAGGCACAAACCCTGATTAACTTTTTATCAACCCACTTAACTTGAGGTTACTCCAAGGGGAGTGTCTCTTTAACCCTTGTTAAAATGTCCATATCAAAAAAACTGCCAGAATGATATGATATATTAATGTTATTTTCCACTTTCAATGAGTTCATTTCTGATCATAACTGCCAAATATTCATTCATTTTCAGGATTTTAACCAATTAAATGGCAGTTTGTTTACATAAAATAGTTTTCACACACACACACACACACACACACACACACACACACACACACACACGGACATCACTACAACACACCCACACAATTCTAGTTGCATCATTTATTCAATTGGCCTGCAAACAGAAAATAGGTAAAAAGCATGTCTTTGCTCCTCAGGCTAAACATGAGAAAAATGGCGCCATCTGGTGGAAAATATATATAAAAAAGAAAATGTAAATATCAAAAGTCCCCCCAAAACACACACCTTTGACAACATTTATGCCGTTTGCATTAACACAGCCAAAATGAAAAAACAAAAATGAAAAAGACAAAAATGTCCCGAAGATCACACAAGGGTTAATAAGCGTTTAATAAGCCTCTTTGAAGAAAACCAACATCAAACGACAAATGGTAAAACAGTGTACCTTAACTTCTTGAAATGCACCTCACGCGGCCTTGTTGTTTCACTGGACTCCGCTGGGCGGCGCTGATGAGCCGTATTGAATTCCTCTTTCCACAGGAGGACACAAATATAGCATTGAAGCAAACGGGTCAATGTTATGTACACAAACAGTGCAATTATAATTATCTAACCTTATGAGAGGCATTAC
Source organism: Xyrauchen texanus (assembly GCF_025860055.1). NCBI lineage: Eukaryota > Metazoa > Chordata > Actinopteri > Cypriniformes > Catostomidae > Xyrauchen > Xyrauchen texanus. Next base: position 4,661,087 of record NC_068316.1, read on the forward strand.
AAATCCTTCACATATTACTGTCTTTTGAGTGTCAGAGTTGTGATGTTTATCGTTGCTCTTTATTTTCGTGTAAATCAATGCCGTACAGCACATGAAGTAGGTCATTGCTGTTGGACAAGTGGCTTGTTTTGTATATTTAAAATAGTTTATATTTTTCAGCAGTGCTTTAATGTAAATATTATTGTTAATGATGTGTAAAAAGAGGTTTAGTTGCTCACCTAAATAAACTGAACGAATAGAAATCTAGGTTTTACCATTTCATGTTAAGAGACAGCTGTCATGATGTTGGTTTTTAATTTGCTGTGTACGTTAGAAATACTGTTTAAAACTAAATAGTTGTGCTTTTTTTAACTGAATGTTGTATGTAATGTCATATACTTTACCAGTGAGTACAAATGGTCACTAAAGTTCCGGTCTCGGCCGCTAGAGGTCGCAATTGACCAATATCCCCATTCTGAATAATGATATGACGCTGGACAACTAAACATGTTTTTCTTCTGTATGTTCCTCGTGGGGTTAACTGGAGGTATCGCCTCGGGGCTTGGGCTGTCCAGTCATGTGGTTGCCTGGAAAGGTTATACATTTGAGTGACCTGCATTTTGATACACCGTAATTAATCATAAGGGCTTTTTAAGCAACATTGTGTTATTATCTTACAATGTGATAGGCCTACTTATCATTATTTTACATAATCTCCAAATGCACTGTATAGATTACTATTCATAAACTATATACAACCAAAAACTATCATTTGCAAGTATTTCACCCTTAATTATCACACAACATTGCCTTTACACGCTGTATTGTGCGTATATGTGGGTCAATGATGTGATGCAAATTTTTTTTTTTACATCTAATAACGTCTAATAAATTATAAAAAAATAAATTACAAATGCAAATCACACAAAACAATTACTTGAATACGCCTCTTATATTTTTTTTTTTTGTTTTTCAATTACTGTGTTGAAAACTGTATATATATACATACAAATATTTTATATTTAATCTGAACAATTTTTTCTGTGGCTTAAGTCAAAATTTCATGTGTCACAGCCGCACACGCACGCACGCACACACACACACACGCACACACGTTCACGCACACACGCACACATGTTCACACACTCACACGTTCACACGCACACACACAAACACGCGCGCGCGCACACATGTTCACACACTCACACGTTCACACGCACACACACAAACACACGCGCGCGCGCGCACACACGTTCACACACACACACACACATAGTTTCATATCTTTTGACCACCAAGTTGTGCTAAGTCAAGTAATTTTTATTTGTTTAGCACCTTTCACAACACACATCGTTTCAAAGCAGCTTTACAGAAGATCAGGCATTAACAGAAACATCAAATGAAACTGTAATATCTATAAAGTCTTACAGTCATCATTGTGTAGTTTGATAAAATACGATTGTGAATTGTGTTTAAAAATAAGTAATTAAATAATAATTGTATTAATAACCCCAGTGAGCAAGCCGAAGGCGACTGTGGAAAGGAACACAAAACTTCATAAGATGTAGATTAATGGAGAAAAATAACCTTGGGAGAAACCAGACTCACTGTGGGAGCCAGTTCCCCTCTGACTAACATCATGAATATAATGTAATATTACTTAATGCCAATATTACCAAGTCTATCCAAAGCCCAAGGTTCAGGCAGTGGCATATGAAGTATCCCATGTCTTATGGTTGGTGTTGGCATCAGTTCATCCTCTGAGCAATTATAAGTGATAATACATTCATTCATATTACTTATTACTACATTAGATGTTGTTAATATAAATTGTATATTATGTTATATTTAGATAAAAGTTCACAAAAATGTTGATAATATGATGTATTCACACGTATCACACTGGTAAACATTTATGATAGAGCAGTGCCAAATCATAAATAAATGCCATTCATTTGTTTGAGTGGTCCTTTAGGTTACAGATATGTGATTTTGGGTGTGCCTCTGCTTTTTGAAACTCGTCCTCTCACTCGCTTCTTCACTCACACTGTTGTTGTGTAAGACATTCATTTTCATGCATACATCTGTACAGTATACTGCCTCCTAGGACTGCAAAATTATGCCAAAAATCTTAATTGTCACTTATGTTTTACATCTGATATTTGAATTGCAATTAATATCCATTAATATAATTTATATTTAAAATTCCTATTTTGGGTGGATCAACTGCATGCCATAATTTTGATGCATGCTACACATTCAAAAACAAGCCAGGAACTGTTTCTGAAAGACCTCAATGCTGTTTTATCAGTAAATGAAGACTTCACATGGAGCTGATATTAAAATTATGAATATGTTATACACAAAGGATAGTTACAATGCTCAAACGATACAAAAGACATGTTAAATTGGAAATAAATAAAAATTGACAATATAAGTTGACCTACATGGATTATTGACACTTTCAACAATTAGCCATACTGCCTGCTGTTAGAGTGGTGGTGGCGTAGTGGGCTAAAGCACATAACTGTTAATCAGAGGGTTGCTGGTCTGATGGTTCGATCCCCACAGTCACCACCATTGTGTCCTTGAGCAAGGCACTTAACTCCAGGTTGCTCCGGGGGGATTGTCCCTGTAATAAGTGCACTGTAAGTCGCTTTGGATAAAAGCAGCTTCCATATGCATAAATGTAAATGTAAAAGCTGTTTGTGAAAGTGAGTTTGATCGACTTAAAAATTGTTAGGTTTTAACTTTTGTTAATTTCTTGTATTGTGTTCTTTTTGTGCGAACACATTTTTTGTTCCCGGTCAAAAATGACCGGCCCACTAAGATTGTTTATAAATCTCTCATATTGCATATATTATCCCAAGATATTGCATTAGATCTTTCCATCAACTTCTTCTTTAGTAATTATAACAGGTTTTGTAAAACAAATTTAAAATATATATTTTTGTCGATAGAAGTATTTATTGAACTGAGTTTACACCGGGCTAGTTGGGGGTACTCCCTGCAGAAAAAAATAATAATAATAATAATAATGACATAAAAAATTAATAACCACTTTCTTGATTGGAACAACAGCATGATCGGACTTTCCAATGCATATAGCTGATCCTACCAATTCTTAAATAATGCTTTTAATTGGCTAACAATTTAGAACGGTTTTGTTCTCATCATTGGCAAATTTGTGATCACAACAATTATATTCAGAGTTGGTCAAACCATTAAAAAGATGAGATAGTCGTGTGTTGTATATCGTTGGAAAGATCTCAATTAGTAAAATGCAATGAGCAAATTTGTTTCACTCAGAGGCCAAACTGCAGTGAGTATTAGTGTGTGAAATTCCCACTGACACAAGTTAATATAATAAACAGGAGTGTCTTTTTGTCATGTTTTTCATTATTGCTTCCTGAAACATCCATATGACATAGACAATGACATCGTAACTTACAGCAGAATATCCCGATTCAAACGAGCCCAAATGCAACATAATAAGAGGAGGAGATCTTTAAAGAGTGTACATGGAAAGACAAAGTGCAAAAGGGCACTCAACACACATTGTGTGTGAGTGTGTGTTTGAGTGTGTGTGTGTGTGTGTTTGTGTGTGTGTGTGTGTGTGTGTGTGCACATGTCCAAGGATATTTATATGCTCATCTAAAGAATTGGGATGCTCCTGAACACTTAAAATGTCTGTATTTTGTAGTCTAATCCATCCATTTCCAATGGTCGGTCGTTTTTGACCAGGAACACAAGAAGTGTAACAAAGTGAAATAAAACCAAAAGAATTTAAAGAAAATGTTCCACATTTTTTGCGTGTTTTCAGATACTATATGTGAACAAAGCCAAGGGATTTTATTCCAATTGGATTAAGGGTTAATCTAGTTTCATAAAGTGGATAGTTTTTTTTCTAAAATCTCATTGGCTGAACTTTATTCGAATATATAATATATATTAATGATCTGAGCTGCTACATTGCTTGGCAACTATAAAGCCTATATTTAGGCTATTGAATTATATTACCTGGCATAAGAATTGTATAAATGGAATGTATTATCATACTATAGCATGTGGAAATGACATTGATAACTACAGTTAGAAACAAGCAGTTTACTATATTCCCAGTGATCCGGTTACGCAGATGTCCCGTCTGATGCACAGAGACGGTTTGAGTCAGGAAGAGGCCAAACAGAGAATTGCAGCTCAGATGCCTCTCAAAGAGAAGTGTGGACTAGCCAGCCATGTGATCAACTCTTTTTCTCGCAAGGAATGGAGTATTTGGTTGAAATGAGGTGAGACTGATTTTATATATGTACAGTATATATCGGAAGTCTTAAAAATGTAACATTCAAGCAGTGACGGTTGGAGCTTTTCAAAAGTGGGGAAGCACGGACTATTTTTTTAGTGTGGCAAATCAATGAACAAAAATATACAGTATGGATTTGAAAGCCCAATGTCCAGTTGGCAGGACCCAAAATGGCATGTTTGGATATAGCAATTCACAAAGAGAAATATGCGATGTATATAGATTATTTGCAAATATATTAAACTACGATTTTTAGAAGAATATCTCAGCTCTGTAGGTCCGTACAATGCAAGTCAACAGGGTCCAAAACTTTGAAGCTCAAAAATGCACATTCGGGGGCGCTATAGTCTCACTGAAATGACATACTTCAGCCTTAAACATTGATCTGTTTCTCAAACACACTTATCATATTACTTCAGAAGACATGGATTAAACCACTGGAGTCATATGGAGTACTTTTATACTGCTTTTATGTGCTTTTTGGACCCTGTTGACTTGCATTATATGGAACTAGTTCACATAAACGATTCACTGATTCACTCGAGCACGCGCAGCCTTATGATGAGGATTTTGCCTTCTTTTTTAAGTGAAATGTTTCGTTTATTGCTGTTTATCACTCTATAGTATATTAAGCAAAAAATTATTAAAGTAAGATTTTTTATTTATTTTGCAGAACCTATGGTTCTACCATTGTAATAGGCCTGTTGTAGGAACCATGACTGTATTAGGTCACATGGTTAATTTGTGGTAAATTCGATTTTACAACAAATATCATGGGTAAACTATAGATACATTTACATTTATGCATTTGGCAGATGCTTTTATCCAAAGTGTCTTACAGTGCCCTTATTACAGGGACAATCCCCCCAGAGCAACCTGGATTTAAGTGCCTTGCTCAAGGACACAATGGTGGTGGCTGTGGGGATCGAACCAGCAACCTTCTGATTACCAGTTATGTGCTTTCGACCACTACACCACCACCACTCCAGATAGATAATGTAGTATGTAATGTTTCTTATCATAAGGCAATGTCACCCTAATTAAATATATAATATATCAGGTAATATATCTAAATTATGCAAATCACAGTGTCAGGGTGTGTATGTAAACATTAATATTATATATTCAACAGACTGACACATAGACAGCTATGACAGTGAGTTCTCTCCCTCTCTGAATTAGTTGCTCCAGGGCTGGCCTGTGGTGATGTTCTCTGTCTTTAATAAGCTGTTCTTATGCTAACACAGAGTGACGCGGGCCAGCGGGCCTGCAGAGTAACTTTGTGTGTGTGTGAGTGAGTGTGTGTGTGACACGGTCAAGGTTTTAACATTGTGCATCTGTCTTTATGAGACAAATGAAGATGGTAATAAACTTCTCTTTTACTTACTTTTAATACATACTTCCATTCAAAGCTTTACTACAGTCTTGACCCATAGGTATCGTTTTAAAGCTTAGAAGCTCTACTTTACAATGCATATATGAATTATGTCCAAAGCTGAACAAGTGCTTTGAAATATGCAGACAAATCAGAAGTATTACGTTTTGATAATTTATAAATCATTTTGTAATGTACATATTATTGTAATCAGTAAAAACATCAAACTGATCAAATATACATGTGTCATTGGAAAGCTCTTAAAGAGTAGAATACAACATTTACATTTACATTTGGCAGACGCTTTTATCCAAAGCGACTTACAGTGCACTTATTACAGGGACAATCCCCCCGGAGCAACCTGGAGTTAAGTGCCTTACTCAAGGACACAATGGTGGTGACTGTGGGGATCGAACCAGCAACCTTCTGATTACCAGTTATGTGCTTTAATCTTTTATCTCTGGTTGTTAAACATTAGTGGAATATGTACATGGTTAATTTGAGAAAACCTCACCTGTGTGAACCTAAAGGGGAACTGACTAAATACATCTTTTTAGGGCCATTGTATATCACACTCGCAAATGTGCTGTAATGGCCGTATATCAGCACAGATGTGATTACATGTGTTACGCGCTGATATACGGACAAAGCTGCACGATTGTGAGTGCAATGTTGCTTTTATACAACAGCTCCACGAACATTTAAATAACAAAATTTTAAAAACGAAGGACCGTCTCAAAAAAACACACTTGTGTATGGAACTCCTTTCTTACGCCATGGATTCAGGATCTGCCGTTGATAGTGCAAAAGATGCGGCCAACCCTCCGTTACTAATTGAAACACATCACTTTAGAACTAGTAACCACATTTTAGACAGGTTCTAACAAGTCACTGGAGTCAATAGGACATGTGTGTGTGTGTGTGTGTGTGTGTGAGAGAGAGAGAGAGAGAGAGAAAGACTGAGCGTGTGATTCCCTGTGTCTGTCCAACTCTCAGTTGTAATCGGCAATAATGCTGAGGCTGTTGGTTTAACTCTATTTCTCATTTATAATGTAGTAGTAACCACAGGTGTAAAAAGTACTCCAAAATTATACTTAAGTAAACGTATGGATACTGAGTAAAAATTTTACTCCGTCCAAAAGTCCAAGTATCTAGCCAAAAACATACTTGAGTGAAAGTAAAAAAGTACTCACATTAAATTGTACTTAATATTAAAGTATAAATAAGTACGTATGAATAAATAAGTAAGTATTAAAAAAGTAAAAAGTATTTTCTTTCCTAGCTTGAATGAAATCAAGAGAGGAGATTGTGTGAGAGAGGACGTTGTTAAATTTGATTGGTTTGTTAAGTCGCCTTTTTACGGTCTCTGACGACAGTGGCATTCACAGCCTGGTCATAGAATCATGTTACAATAATGACATTTTTGTAAAATGATTTTTATGTGGCCTGTTGCAATTTCCTGGTGTAATGAACACTAGAGGTACTAAAGCAACATTGACATTTATTCACTTTCGCACAAAACACGAGTAAAACGGCAGATTATCAGTTCATAAACACTTTCTTTTCACTCTGTTCCTCACACAGTGCTATCTTATGACATATAAACTCTTTTACTATAGCGCATGACTCATATTAACGTTTGAATTACATAACCAACAATGTAGGCTTGTACCAAGCTTGTTTAAGTGTGATCAAATTGCACGCTAACTTAACTGATAGAATGTTGCATATGCGATATAAAGGACCGGGATACGAGTCCTGAAGAGCATGCAAGTCGACACGTGAGCTGAAAGTGTCATAGAAGCACCACAAAATTACTTGGTTGCTTCAGAAATGATTTTTCATGTCACATTTGCTTTTTATGACACTATCGATTAGGTGTAGGTTTAAGGTTTAGGGTAGGTAGCTAGATTTTGCTGATTTAAATCGTGATAGAATATTAACCTTCAAAGTGTTCGGGAGAACATTTCACTCGCTTTTAGCGCCACACACTGGACATTTCACTTCGGAACTGCCCTGAGACGTGTAATGAATGAATGAGTTTTGCTCGCTCGAGCTTGCACGCTCGTTTTTGCTCCTACGAGCTCACATGCTCGTACACTATCTCCCAGTCCCAATCGCCAGAACATTATGTACACCTGCACTCGTCTCAATCTCCACATTAGTTTCACCTGTACTCGTCTCATCACCTTTCATTGTTTACACCTGCACTTTCCCCTATATATATCACTGCCCTTTCGTTTCACTCCCGTTGGTTATTGTATTTAGTTTCCCGTGTCTCTGCCCCCCGCTAGTCTCGTCTAGTTTTGATCTCCTCTTGTCTTCCTCTTAGCTTGCCAGCTCCCCTTGTTCCCCTGTCTTTTGCTCCCACTAGTCTCGTCATTTTCATCTACTGATTCCCCGGCTTCGACCTCACGCTCCCTTTGACTACTCTTCACTGGATTTGCCCTTTTTGTGTACTTTGCACGCTTTGTTCTAATAAAGCTGTTTGACTTCGACATTGTGACTGTCTCTTCTTGTGCGGGTCACAAAATAACCAACCTTACCGAAGACAGTCACAATGTCCCGCACTGAGGTTTCGCGCAGCTCACTAGAGCGGAGGTACACGTCACATTCAGCGCGAGGAGCTACGGTTTGGAGGCATGACCGAGCGCTCACGGCCCAGGGACAGCAGGTACGTGCGAATTTTGATTTGTTTCACCCTGTTCCGCCTGTGTCTGTCCCTGAGCCCGGTTATGCTCCCAACACATCCCCGAGCGCCGTAAGCCTTCAACCCCCTGAGAGGTTTGATGGCTCTTCGGGCGCTTGCCAAGGGTTGTTTATGCAGGGCAGTGGTTGTAGAACTTTAAACCGTGCTCTTAACATTATGGACCCAGCGGCCCAACTCTTGGTTTTAGCGTCAGGGAGTCAACCCTTGGAGGCTTATGTGGTTGACTTTTGTGCCCTGGCTAACCAGGTGAATTTTGATGAGGTGGCTCTAAAAGACATTTTTCAATATGGACTGAATGAGCCAGCCTCATCATTCATGCCTGGTGGTCGCTGCTCTCTCAACCTGGCTCAGTTTATTGACCTCGCCCTACTGTACGCTGGTTCCTCGTTTACTGTGGGGGAGGCAGACACTGAACCAGCGCTCCACACCACGGTCCCCGTCTCGAAGCCTACCACGGCCCCCGTCTCGAAGCCTATCACGGCCCCTGTCTCGAAGCCTATCACGGCCCTAGTCCCGAAGCCTGACACGGCCTCAGTCCCGAGGCCTGTCACGGCCCTAGTCCCGAAGCCTGACACGGCCCCAGTCCCGAAGCCTGACACGGCCCCAGTCCCGAGGCCTGTCACGGCCCCAGTCCCGAAGCCTGACACGGCCCCAGTCCCGAGGCCTGTCACGGCCCCAGTCCCGAGGCCTGTCACGGCCCCAGTCCCGAAGCCTGGCACGGCCCCAGTCCCGAAGCCTGGCACGGCCAGCGAGTCAGCGCCCATGCCTGGCACGGCCAGAGAGCCAGCGCCCATGCCTGCCACGGCCAACGAGCTAGTGCCCATGCCCGCCACGGCCAACGAGTCAGCGCCCATGCCCGCCACGGCCAACGAGCCAGCGCCCATGCCCGCCACGGCCAATGAGCCAGCGCCCATGCCCGCCACGGCCAATGAGCCAGCGCCCATGCCCGCCACGGCCGGCGAGCCAGCGCCCATGTCTGCCACGGTCAGCGAGCCAGCGCCTGTAGCCTCGACCGCCCCAGAGCCAGCGCCTGTAGCCTCGACCGTCCCCATGGCCATGTCCCCTGTTGGCCGAAGACGTAAGAGAAGGAAGAGGGCCCCTTCTCCCCAGTCTCATCTTGTGCTCAAGACCGCAGAGGTTCCCTCAGAGTCTTCCACAGCTCTACCGACCTCTGCTCCGCCCTCAGAGTCTTCCTCGGCTCTGCCGGGTTCTGCTCCGCCCTCAGAGTCTTCCACGGCTCTGCCGGGTTCTGCTCCGCCCTCAGAGTCTTCCACGGCTCTGCCGGGTTCTGCTCCGCCCTCAGAGTCTTCCACGGCTCTGCCGGGTTCTGCTCCGCCCTCAGAGTCTTCCACGGCTCTGCCAGCCTCTGCTCGCCCCTCAGAGCCCTCGCGGCCTCCGCCTCACGAGCCTCCCAAGGCTCCTCCTCCCCAGCCTCCCAGGGCTCCTCCTCTCAAGCCTCCCAGGGCTCTTCCTCTCGAGCCTCCTAAGGCTCCTCCTCTCGAGCCTCCCAGAGCTCTACCTCCCAAGCCCCCCAGGGTTCTGCCTTTCAAGTCTCTCGAGCCTCCCAGAGCTCCGCCTCTCAAGCCTCTCAGGGCTTCTCCTCCCGAGTCTTTCAAGGCTCCTCCTCCCAAGCCTCCCAGGGCTCCTCCTCTCGAGCCTCCCAGGGCTCCGCCTCACGAGCCTCCCAAGGCTCCTCCTCCCAAGCCTCCCAGGGCTTCTCCTCTCGAGCCTCTCAGGGCTTCTCCTCTCGAGTCTTTCAGGGCTCCCCCTCCCAAGCCTCTCAGGGCTTCTCCTCTCGAGTCTTTCAGGGCTCCACCCCTCAAGCCTCTCGCGGCTTCGCCTCTCGAGTCTTTCAGGGCTCCTCCCCCCCTGGATCTTAACCCCATTGAGCTTTTGTGGGATCAGCTAGACTGTAAGGTGCGTGAGAAGTGCCCGACAAGACAGACACATCTATGGCAAGTGCTACAGGAAGTGTGGGGTGAAAGGTCACCTGAGTATCTGGACAAACTGACAGCTAGAATAACAAGGATCTGCAAAGCTGTCATTGCTGCACGTGGAGGATTTTTTGATGTTTAAGAATTTTGCTGAATTTCTTTTTCAAATTGTATTAGTAATTTTTCACATTATTAATGTCCTGACTATACATTGTGATCAGTTGAATGCCACTTTGGTGAATAAAAGTAACAATTTCTTTCCATAAGAGCAAAATCTGTAACAATGGGCTGATCAAATGCATTTCCTCTCTTTTCTGACAACTTTCAGATAATATGGTCAAATTCACTGACATTCAAAGAGTAGTGACCTCAGAATCAAACACAAGGACTGAAAACAAGTGACTTGGACTTGAGTCAGACTCGAGTCACAAAAATGACAAAAGCTCTTTTGCAAAAGAGTGTATTTTAAAATCAGCTTTCTTCGACATGACTTGAACTTGAGCAGATAAATGTAGTCATTTCTTTATGAATTGAGATTTCTGTTGGCTCAATGTGCAGAAGTTTATTTGTGCTTGTGTCAAATACCATAAGCATACTTTTAATGGAACACAAAAGTAGATGTTAGGCAGCAGCAGTCTCAGTCACCATTCACTTTCATTGTATATTTTTTGCTATACAATGAAATTTAAACCATTTGTGTTCCATGGTATAAAGAAGGTCAGACAGGTTTTGAACAACATGAACTTTAGTAAATGATGACAGTATTTTTATTTTAGGGTGAACTATTCCTAAAAGGCAAAAAAGCCCACCCTCAAGTCTTTTGTCAAGTTTGATAATAACATTAAAAACCCCAAATATAATGCACATTCATATGTTAGTCCTTTCAGTGTTGTGCCGCTTAATCAGAGTATATCAAGTAAATCTAAATAACTGCCACAATTGAGTTCCTGAACTGGGATTGGTGACAGCACTGAACATTTTAGGGTTTAGTGCAACAAACCTGGTTTGTCACAATGGTTCATGGATTTTACTCAGAGCTAAAGGTAAGATATGCTCTGTGTCACCTGTTACAGTCTTCAAGTGAACTCACGTCAAACTGAGACAGCTGCTGGTGCATCAGTTGGTGATGAGAAAATGGCCAAACAAATCACTTTACCAGCTTTTTACCATCCTACTTGAAACATTCACTGACACTGTAAACACATTTGTAAATTAACTTGAGTTCCAGCAAATGTCTAGGAGGAGATTGTTAAAATAAGTCTACCAATCACAGTAGCAAAGACATATAAACAGCTGCCAGGGTCCCGCCTCTTCATAGCTTAATTTTTAGAAGAATATCTCAGCTCTGTAGGTCCATACAATACAAGTGAATGGGGGTCCAAAACTTTGAAGCTCAAAAAAGCAAATAAAGTAATCCATATATTTTGACATCTGCAGTCTCCTCTGCGATCATGATTTCTATAGCGCCATCTAGCGCTCTGCTCATGTGTCAAGTACTAGGAAGTGTAACCAATCTTGAAATCATACTCGAAACTGCAATGGCAAGTTGTACAGTGAAAAAGGAGTTGCATTTTGGTGTGTTCTTTTATGCTGCATTTATGTGCTTTTTTGAGCTTCAAAGTTTTGGTCAACTTTCAATTGCATTTTCTGGACCTACAGAGCTGTAAATATTGCTGCAGTGGTCTCTGAGGACTAAAGAGGACAAGAAATAAAATTTTCCTTGATATGTTAACGTAAAAAAGACTTAAGTACTATGAATACATGTAAGCACAAAAAGAGAATTTATTGAATTCTGAAACCTGTAACATTAACATATGACCGCCTACTCCTATTAAATGTGCAGAAACTTGACCTGCCTAGTTACGGTGAGGTAACGAGGACATACAATACCTTCCATTATTTATAAATAAAATAAGAAGGTAGAAAGTTCACCAAACCTTGTGCTACTCATGGATGTGTGCATCACCTGCCGCTCTGCAGATCCTTCTGAAAATTCCAACATTATAAACAAACAATTGAGGTTTATTTTTAACAAGGTTCCTGATTATTTCAGTCTGATCTTATTATTGCACCACATTTCATCACAAATAGGTTTATGAACAAGTCACAATAAAGCTTTGCACAGAGTCTGTGACTCAACATAAAATCTGCATTGTGTGTGCAACACATGCTCATTTCACGTGTGAAGGGGGCATTTGCATTAAAGGCAAGTCTTAAAGGCACAGCTTCAAAAATGGCCCAGTTCAATTTTAGGGGGTCATGTGAAAATTAAATGATAACGTTATAAGTGGAAATCAGGGTGAAAGATTTATAATCTGACCTCTTTAAAATAACCAATAGAATTTAACAAGCATACTTTGCATTTTTTGTTTTGTCAAGCTTTGAACAGGCATAGGTAGATAGTGAATAGGTAGTGATAAAATCTTTAAATAATGTTATTGAAGATCTTGCACACCCTGTAATAAGAGTGCTGGTAATGTAAGCTGGCATCCTGCTGTAGTTTCAAGTCTGTGTGGGTGAGATAAGAAAACCGGACTTATCAAAGTGCTCTGGAAATGCCATCACAATCTCATTATGCACAAAAATCACCTTCATCTCTGTCTGTCTGAACACAACACCACATTCTCTTGCTATGGTAATTTACAGCGCTTATTACTAACTGGAGTGGCTTTGATCTTAACTGTTTAAACCATACAAATACAAGATTTGACTTTATTTTCAGAGATGTTTGCATATGTCAGTTCTCTAAATATATACAGTTGTAATATTCTTGTCTAATAGATATTTCTTAAACATTCTGTATTTCAAACTTTGACATTTTGATTGATGTTATAATTGTCGAAGGAAAATGTTACCACCACAGGAAGCTTGTTATTGGCAAATCTCATCAGTCTGTGTGCACATGTCCTGAACTGTTTGTGTGTGAATCACTGACAGATACTGTACCTTTTCTCACCTGTCAGTCATCGGCTGTTTGTTTTCATTCCTCTGTGTCTTGATGTGTGGGACAGCATGCGTCTTTGTGTCTGAGATGACATCTTGATTGCGTTGACTCTAATTTGAGAATACACATAGACACCCCCAGAGGAGAGGAGCAGAGACTTATGGGTAGACTGACCTCTCCTTCATGTTTGGTTATTGGCGATTTAGCAGATGCTTGTCATCCACTGCGACTTACTTAATGCACTAACTATGGCAGTCCTGGGGTTAAATGCCCTGCTCAAGGCCACAGTGGTCACAGGGGAACAGAGCAACTTTCCAGGTCATTGATTGCCACTTCTGTGATTTGGGTTAGGGTAACCCAGGGGTGCCGACTTAATGTTTAACTTTTTTTTTTTTCCTCCAACGTTTTCATCGTTCACTTGGCTACAGTGGTTAGGAGGAATTTAAAATTATGATTTAAAATCCCTTTTATGTCATTTGACCAAATAAACAGTTATCAAGATATTGAAACAATATCACAGGAGCAAGAGTGCGATATGGCCCTACATCAGCACTGCTGTGATTCGGCTGTAGGTTGAGTGCCGTAGGTAATCCCAGCAGTGCTGATTTAGGGCCATATAGCACGATTGTGAGTGTGATATTGCTTATATACAACGTTTCAATGAACAAGTAAATCTTTACAAATTTTGAACTCATTTTGAACAGTACTTTTTCTTTGGAAACTCCAGTAAGAGGTAAGCGCCTTGAGTTGTGTAATTAATCTGTCTGTTGTGTCTCTCAGCTGTGATGAGCCTTAATGCTGAAGTTATTCGTTTAAAGCCATTTAAAGCTATCTTCTAGTTGTAGTTGTGTAGTAGTAGTAATATGAGTGATCACGGAGCGCTGTTCTATGTAATCAATGACTAACGGATTCACTTCACGTCACCAACTGCTCATATTACACACAGAAATTATCTTTTGCCACCACCTGCTGGTTAACATATGTAATGTCAAAAAATAAAATAAAAGATACATGTAAGAGACACTAATACAGTAACTCTTAACATGCACTACTCTTACACTTTAGTTTAGAACATCACGAACACAAGCGGAGTGATGCACACACAGTGAAGTGTCTGAGTGCTGATGGTGTCAGACCATCAGTGCTCATGGAACATCTCTTGTCCAATCAGATTCGAGGACCGGAACTGTTGTATATATATTGAATATCCTCAACAGGCTGAAAAATATTGACACACAGACATGCTGATGGCAAAAGCAGCCCTTCTAAGCATTCTTCTTCTTTTGTTTTTGGCGATTTGCATTCTTCATTTATATAGCCACCTACTGGGCAAGGAGGAGAACTTATTTAAAAAAAGGATTTAAATATTGATCTGTTTCTCACCCACACCTATCATATAACTTCTGAAGATATTGATTTAACCACTGGAGTCGTATGGTTATTTTTATGTGATTTTTGAGCTTCAAAGTTCTGGACCCTGTTGATTTGCATCGTATGGACCTACAGAGCTGAGATATCTTTCTAAAAATCTTTGTTTGTGTTCTGCAGAAGAAAGTCATACACATCTGGGATACCACATTTTACAATGTGTTAAATACAAATTCCAGGTTCAGTACAAGTTAAGCTCAATCGACAGCATTTATTGGCATAATATGGAAGCCCTGAACCGCAAGGTGGAAGAAAAAAACAAAAAAAACAGTGGAGAAAAAAAATAAATGTGTGTCTCAGTTCCTTCAGAGCCTAAGTCTTACATTTTTATTCTCTCTTCAAATTTTGTTTTTCTCTCTTAAATTTTGTTTTTCTCTTCCTACGGGCTTCCGTAGCATAATACAATAAAATTTATTTAGACTCGTCCCTCCTTTTTTTTAAAAAAGAAGCAAAATCAAGATTATAGTGAGGCACTTACACTAATTATTCTGTTAAAACCTGTGTATTATTTGAGCTGTAAAGTTGTTTAAATCATTGTTTACTGGCATTACAGGGTTGGCGTTATGTCAACATGGCAACAAAGTTGTCAAATTAGATATAACTTTAATCAGTACTGTTAGCAAGTGATTTAATCACACCGAAATCATGTTAAAATGCATACTGTTTACATCTTGTCACTTTACATTTGAAACCATTTACAGATCGGCCCCATTCACTTCCATTGTAAGTGCATCACTGTAACCCAGATTTTTGCCTTTTGTTTTTATTTTTTAAAGAAAAGGAGGGACGAGACAAAATAAATTTTTGTGGTAATCAACATTATCCCACAAATGCTGATGACTGAGATTAACTTGTTTTGAATCTGGAATATTCCTTTAATTATACCAGTAGCATGTAACATGGACACAAATGGCATCGTTTTCTGAGAATGACCCTATTACTTTACAGGACAGTGTACTCAGTCAGAAATTTTGTATAAACAGTCAACTTAAATAGCACAATTAATGAACTTGAGACCTGCTGTTAGCACTACAAAGACTTGAGCTACATCTGTTAGTTTCTCTATTGCTATCTCCACTGAGCGTCTTGAAGACTGCCGAAAGCTATTATACTTTGACATTAGGAGTTAATTATATCATTTAACAGAGAGAGTTTGCCATTAATGAAAGGACAGATATGGTTGGCGAGTCTCAAAAATCTAATTAAAAAACCCTAAAGGGTGGTGATGAACCTCTTGATATCTTCTCAAATCTGTGAGATCCTTAATCTGTCCTCAGTTACTGTAAATTAACCGTAACGTGTCTCAGCAGTAGACCATGTCATTTAAACTTCACATCTAAACATCTTGTTTACATAACTGCCCTCCCTTCATCTTCTGCCCCTTCTATCATCTCTTCCCTCCTGGCATTCATTGCAGCTTGGAGACTGAGGCATTCTCTCTTTCTCTCTCTTGTTTTGAAACACTGATCGTGTCTGATTTAGAGGAAGTTTTCCCCTCCAGACATGTGGCATTTCACACTCATAATACCTAGCCGTGATCTCAACTCCTTTTTCTGTATCGGTATAATCTGGATTTTCCTCTTCTTTGCATCCTTTCTCTCTTCCTCTCCATAATATAAGTTTCCATGTTTTTCATTGTCAAGTGCACAATTCATATCTTTAACTTTCTGTATAGCGACTCTAAGCATCACCTATAGGAAAAACAAATCCCAAATGAGATCTCTTTAATATCTCACCTGTTTTGAGATAAAACCACAATGAGATTAAGCGGAGCGCATATGGAGACTGTTGCTGTTTTAAGACTACAGTAATATCTCACATGTCTCCTCTAGAGTTTCAGAAGAGATCTCAACAATTTCTCCAAATGTGCTCAGATTTAAGATAACAAAGTCTGCAATAAAATAATCTTGAGATTTTAATATGAACTCTAAGAAACGTTCTTCTGAGATCAAATGATCTCAGCTGCTATTTAGTATCCACATTCATTTTATAGCTCTGTAATCATACTTTGTCAACAATTCTCATATTTGTGCATCCTTCTGATATCAGAGTGTGACTGCTGTGCAGTATTGTAGTCAAGACCAACTAAACCGAGACCAAGTCAAGACCAAGACCAGGGTGTATCGAGACTGAGACAAGACCAAGACTTTGAGGGGTTGAGACCAAGTCAAGACCAAGACCAAGGTAGGGCGAGACTGAGTCAAGATCAAGACCAAGGTAGGGCGAGACTGAGTCAAGATCAAGACCAAGGTAGGGCGAGACTGAGTCAAGATCAAGACCAGACTAGTGCGAGTCCCACACAGCATGACACACTTACGATAAAACATGGAAACCATAGGCACTCCTCAAATTGATCTAAAAGATCCACATTCCCATAAAAACACCCACAGTAAACAAAATAAGTTTCCTCTTCATTCACCTCTATTATTGCCATATATATATATAAATGGTCTGCACTTACATAGCGCCTTCTTTAACCTTAAAGGGTACCAAAGCACTGTGTCCCATTCACACACACACACACACACACACACACACACATACATGTTGTGTTTCCATGTTTTATGGGGACTTTCCATAGACATAATGGTTTTTATACTGTACAAACTTTATATTCTATCCCCTAAACCTAACCCTCACAGAAAACATTCTGCATTTTTACATTTTCAAAAAACATAATTTAGTATGATTTATAAGCTGTTTTCCTCATGGGGACCGACAAAATGTCCCCACAAGGTCAAACATTTCGGGTTTTACTATCCTTATGGGGACATTTGGTCCCCACAAAGTGATAAATACACTCACACACACACACACACACACACACACACACACACACACACACACACACACACACACACACACACACACACACACACACACACACACACACACACACACACACACACACACACACACACACACACACACACCAATGACAGCAGAGCTGCCATGCAAGGTGCTAGCCTGCCATTGGGAGCAACTTGGGGTTCAGTGTCTTGCCCAAGGACACTTCAGCATGTGGAGCCATGTGGGCCGGGAATCAAACCACCAACCCTGCGATTAGTGGCCGACCCACTCTACCACCTGAGCCACAGCCGCCCCTATTTAGTGAATTACTTAACATCCAGTGTGGTGTCTGTCTGCACTGAATAGTTCGAAATGCACCTTATTTTCATCCTAACTCCATATAAAGCCTCTGAAAGTGAACATTTTCAGCTTTTGGATGAACCCATTGATTGTCAATGTGATAATGCACTGTAAATATATAGGATTTCTAAGATTTTTGTTTTGCTAATTACACATTAGTGTACATTGTGTTTAGCAGCATGGTGTATATGTAGCATATCGGATGAAACTAGAGACTCTAATCTTTTGACATAAACAGGTTTCAATGTAAAAATGTAATTAGGTTTCTTACCAGATGTAGTTTTGTTGGTGTTTCTCCCAGCTGTGATCAGCACCATGTTGTTTTGTTACATGACTCTGTATGTCGAAAGTTTAACCCTGAACTGACTGCACAGAGTCTACTGGACTGAGGTCAGTTGGTTTAAATGATAATAAATTATGCGTTGCATATGGACAAGCCAAAATACAACTGTGGCGGGGCGGAGGGTGGGGCCGGGTCGTGGTCCTGTACACCCCGTCCCGTATTGGGCTAATCAAGCCTCTGAGGGATAGGGGTCGACTGCGGAGGATCGTGCGGGAGAGCGAGAGAGCGGTAAGGCGATCTCTCTCCCCCGCACGATCCTCCGCAGTCGACCCCTATCCCTCAGAACATGGGTGTCAAACTCAGTTCCTGGAGGGCCACAGTCCAGCAGAGTTTAGCTTCAACCCTAATTAAACACACCTGAAGCAGCTAATCAAGGTCTTCAGGAGTGCTTGAAGATCACAAGGAGGCATTTTGGAGCAGGGCTGGAACTAAACTCTGCAGGGCTGTGGCCCTCCAGGAACTGAGTTTGACACCCCTGCCTCAGAGGCTTGATTAGCCCAATACGGGACCGGGTGTGCAGGACCATGACCCGGCCCCGCCCTCCGCCCCGCCACATTAACGTCCACGCATGTGTACACGGGGTCGCACAATGTTAAACAAGGCATTTTTGAAGAAATATAAAAAAAAATTACACTTCTTTGGTACATGATCAATTGATATTATATTGCACCATTCAGTCTCCTGGTACATGGAAGAGCAATACAGTTTTATATTGGGCCCTTTTAAATCAGTCGATTTACTCAAAGTGTTAAAAAAAATCCCATTTATTAGCAAAAGCAAAAATGTGTGAGCTGTTACATAGAGAACATAAAATACATTTCATATACCTGAATACATAGTGTAATCTTGTTAATAAAAATAAAGATGACTACTTTTTAAAACTTTTACAGTTATCATGAAGATTTTTGTCTATAAGGATGTTAGCATCACCAAAACTTAAATGTATGTTAAGCTTTAGTTGTGCTATTATTTCCACATCCATTCATCAGTCACATATGATAACTATGATTTACAATGGACACAGATACAGGGTATAGATTACAGCAGTCAAAACCATTCATACACTCATCTTATAAAATCTTTAGTGTTTAATTTAAGGTATTTTACTTCACATTGCATTAAAGAGACATTGATAAACATCAATGTAGATTCACAGATTGACCATCAGGTACAACGACAACATTACAATGAAATATCAACACATACACAATTGGGCTTTCATTCAATGATGACTGATGTGATTCTGATTCCTGTGGCCCTGCTCTCTGATTTTGAGTGCTTCCATATGTAGGAGGTTCCTTGATTGTAGAAAAGTTAATTCTAGGCTAAATCTAAATCCTGGTTCCTGGAGCTGTGTATAACAGGCTATAAAACCACAAAACTGTGATGTGCTAGAGGCAAAAAGGTAATGCCTACTAAAAACAAACTTGGCTCATGATCTTTACGGTGCAAAATGAATCATTGTACCCCTGAAACAGTTTATGACTCATGTGCGTTTACATAAGTAGAACTTCGTCCAGCTGTTGAATTTCATATGTGAAAGCACCCTGTAGCGCAAAGAGGACTATGAGGGTAAAGTAGAGATGATAAAAAAAACTAAAGGATTTGTCACAATCTAAACATGCTAACCCTACTGTAAAATCCAACTTAAGCTGGTAACTGTGTTTTGGAACATGGCAGCTGGATTCGAACTGGTGGACCATCTTGAACCAGCAACAAACCTGTTACCAGCTGGTCACACCAGCTCAAGGTGGCCAAATTGATTTTTAGCACATGGTGGTTGGACAACCAGTTAATAACCAACTTGGACCAACTAATGACCAACTTGGACAAGAAAATAACCATCTTGGATTAGCTAAAAACCAGCTGGAATGAGGTAAAATCCATCTTAGAGCATCTAATGACCAGCTTGGAACATCTAATGGATAGCTTGGACCAGCTAATAACCAGCTTGAATCAGCTAAAAACATCTTAGACCATCTAATCACCAGCTTGGGCCATCTAATGACCAGCCTGGACCAGCTAAAGACCAGCTTGGCCAAGTTAATAACAAACTTGGTCACTAACCAACTTTGATCAGCTAAAAATCAGCTTGGACCATCTATTGACTAGCTTGGACCATCTAATAACCAGCTTGGACCATCTAATAATCAGCTTGGACCATCTAATGACCAGCTTGGACAATCCGTTGACTAGCTTGGACCATCTAATAACCAGCTTGGACCAGCACCATTTAAAGACCAGTTTGGATTATCTAACAACCAGCTTGGACCATCTAATAACCAGCTTGGACCATCTAATGACCAGCTTGGGCAGGCTAATAACCAGCTTGGTCCATCCAAAAATCTGCATGGACCATCTAATGACCAGCTTGGACCAGCTAAAAACCAGCTTGAACCAGCTACAAATCAGCTAATGACCAGCTTGGACAAGCTAAATCCAGCGTGCCTCACCTATTAACAAGCCACCATGTTTCAAAACACAGCTACCAGTTTAAACTGAATTTTACAGAAGGGAAGGGCTTACCAAAAATGACAAAATATCAGAGATTTACAACTGTGCCTGGCATTGTAAAATCAACAAAGACATCTTTGTCTCTCTTACCTATGGTCAACCAAGGAAAAAATGTCCTCTTGACTCTAGTCACTGTACAGAATGAAGCCAGCGAAAGTGCTGTACTTGTTGCTGTTTCCACCATGTGCTTTTCCACCGTCTAGCTTGATGAATATCTCGTCTCCAGGGTCCAGGTGTAGGACGACTGTGTTTGAGGCGTAGTCATAACTCTGGTCTTGATCCTGTGCGATAGCACTGGCTCTCACCTGCAGAGAGAAAGAGTGAGAGAGAGAGAGACAGAAGATGGTGAGACATTCTGCCTAACATCTTTTCCCCTTGTTCCACAGAAGAAAGACTGCCAAACATTTTTGGAACAACATGAAGGTGAGTAAATCTTTTTCTTTTAAATATCAGTTACAATACAAAATAACATACATTGTTATTATTATTGCTATTGACTTTATCTAATTAACTAAATTAAGTGTATGAATATTTATATTATTTGTAATTAGTCTGATTCTTTTGAGCACTTTCCAAAAAACAAGAAGCAAACAATTAGGGTGTTTGTAGTATCTTATCATACTTATTAATGGATTTCCACCTCATCTTTCTGTGTTTTTGAGTTTTTTATGTTTATGATTTTTACATGTGTGTTTTGAGTGCCCCTGGGTGTTTGAGTAGGGCCCTGATTCATAATGACACACAGAGGGATGCCAGAAGAAGAGTACACACACACACACACACACACACACACACACACACACACACACACACACACACACACACACACACACACAGTAGCCCTTCTGACTCAAGTCTTGGATTACTAAAACCTTTCCTTTGCTGTCTACAATGACCAAAACATCTTTTAAAACATTAAAACTGACCTTGATGGAAAGGGACCTTAAATGCACTTTCTGTGTACATACAGGATATCCTGATTTGTGAATATTTAATCTGAATCCATTGGAGGGGATTACAATTGAACAGCTCGAGGAATTGGATCCCAGTGGCACTCAGTGTTTTCCTGTTGTGTAATTACTTGCATATGCTGCCAGATAAATATGCACTTTAAATCCATTAAAACAGAGACTGACATTATTGCATTGCTTAACATGCATCTGAATTTCAAGGTGTGTGTGTGTGTGTGTGTGTGTGTGTGTGTGTGTGTGTGTGTGTGTGTGTGTGTGTGTGTGTGTGTGTGTGTAGCTATACTTTTTGTACATCCACCTAAATAAGAAAAATAATTATTTATTTTTATTCTACAAATGCCAGGATTTGTCTGTAGGAAGTGTCCTCATTCAGACATGTAAACATGTGTTTGTCTGTGTGTCAGTCTTGTGTAATGAAAATGCTTGTAAGTTTGAACTGAAAAACGAAGGGAAAACATCCCCAATCTGTCAACTTTGCTTATCTTTCAAAAGTATTTATCTCCACCTCAACATGTTTTATTCCATGCAGGACTATAATATAGCAACCTTTCTTTTTTATACACTGTAAACTGTCCCACAAACCCACATAAACAAAAGATAGAATTGCTTTGGATTTAAGGATACTGCGAACAAGTTATTCAAAGTACTGTTACAATGTTTTTAAAGTAATTATATTTAGATTTAAGACTAATAAGTTCTTAGTGTCATAATGTAGGTCTTGAAAATTATTACTGTAAACTGAAAATTATGCAGAACAAACAGCTATTTATAGACCCTTTAAAACTTAATTTTGTTGGTATAACATAACATAGTACTTAAGTATTTTGACTTAAATAAAATCAACTAATTTAGATGTTGCAACATAACGTCCATTTTTAAGATGACAAAATATGTTCGATAAACCAAAGTACAGGTGTGTGCATTAAAATACGTACCTGTCCATTTTTCAGTAGGTCCGCCCACATGCTGGTTCCATCCCCTCCCCTCATGAGAACGTTGTATGTGAAAAAGTAAGTCCCGGGAACTTTGCACACAAACTTCCCAGTTGATCCATCATAGTAATTCCCAATGTTCGTAACTACATCGTCAAACCTCAGTACCTCATATCCCTCCTGCGGGTTTCGCAGACCTGCATAAAATGCTACACGAGGACCCATTGTAAAAACAGCAGTGCCAATTCCGGTAGCGGTTCTTCCGCCCAAAGCAAAGAGCTCTGGTCTTTCTGTGTGGTTTTTATTTCCCGGTGGCCCCATAGGTCCTGGGGGACCTGGCTCTCCGGGTGGTCCCGGGGGTCCAGGTGGTCCTGGTAGCCCTGGCTTCCCTTGGCGGCCAGGTTTGCCCTGCGGTCCGTGGGCATAGGTTGGCAATGGAGGTCCCATGCTGTGATCAGTCAGTGCCTCTGCCTCCAGCTGTGTATTCGTGATAGCTGTACCTGTACCAATACCTGCAGTAGTGCCGGTCTTTTCCAAGAATGGATCGCAGACCATACGACAAGTGCCCAGCATCTCATATTCACTGCCGTTTTCACTGCTTCCCACCAAATGGACCAGAACGGGGATGAGGACCACCAGTACCAAGAGGAGCATGACGGCCACGCCAGCCCCCAGCAGGGTCTTCCGTCCCAGGCTGAAGCGCGAAAGGGGCTGAGCCGCCAGCGCGGAGCTCTCACTGCACGCCGGAATATTGACCACTGGAAGTGAGAGGGATCTGACTCCCTCAGCCTCAGGCACTCGCAAAGATAAGAAGAGGACTGCCAATGATCTCAAGTGAGTGTGCGTAAATTGTTCTTGCTTGAAAGAGAGAGATCTTTGCCTGCACTGATTCTGCAGGTGAGTGAGCAGAAGTGTACGGGTGCTGAGGAAGTAGGATCGAGCGAGAGAGAATGCCCTTCTTTTCTCATTCTTTATATGACTCAAGAAAGGACAAGTGGGAGGAGGCTTTTTGCAAATGAAGAAACAGTGGGAGAGAGAAAGAGTATCATGCAGTCGTGCATCTGTCACAGCTAAATTTATATTTGAACTGCACACCCTCAGAAACCAACCACCACTCTGATCTCCATACAAATGTATTCATTGTCAGTACAACAGAGTAGTATCAATGTCCATTAAGATCTTGAAATTGATTCTATTCTTTTTTTTTTTTTTTGGTTATTAATTTATCAACACTAACAGCACTTTATTTGAGATTTTTTTTAGATCCCTTTACTGTCACTGTTTTTGTGCATTGATGCTTTGACAATACCATATGCAAAACAAACATGCCAAAAAACGATTTAAAGGGAGAGTGAAGGAAGACATAAAATGAAGAAATTAAAGAAAGAAGGTAAGAAATAAAGAAAAAGAATGTAAAAATGTGAGGAAGGAAAGAAGGAGGGATGGATGAAAGGAAGGAAGGCATGAAAAGAAAGAAAGAAGCAAGGAAGGAAAGAAACAAGTAAAAAGGTGAGGAAGGAAGGAATGGAAAGAAAGAAGGAAGGAGAAAAATTAGGAAAGAAAGAAATTAAATAAAGAAGGAAAGAAAGAAAGTTAGATGATAGATAGATAGAAAGACAGACAGACAGACAGACAGACAGACAGATAGATAGATAGATAGATAGATAGATAGATAGATAGATAGATAGATAGATAGATAGATAGATAGATAGATAGATAGATCGATAGATCGATAAACTGAAAAAAGAAAGAATGAATGTAAGTAAGGAAGGAAATAAAATGAGAAAGAGATAAATAAATAAACAAAAAGAGGAGAAAAGGAAGAAAGAAAGAAAAAGACAAAACGTTAAGAAGCAAGGAATGGAGAAAGAAAGAGAAAGAGAGAGAGAGAGAGAGAGAGAGAGAGAGAGAGAGAAAGAATAAGGAAAGAAAAAAGAAAAGGAAGCAAGAAAGGAACTAAGCAAGGAAGCAAGGAGGGAGGAAAGGAGGAAAGAAAAAGAGACAAAGAAAAAATAAACACAGAAAGTGAGAAAATGAGGAAGAAAGGAAAGTACGAAAGGAGGAATGAATGAAGAAGGATGAAAGGAAGGAATAAAGCAAGGAAAGAACCAAAGAAAGAGAGAGCGATTGAGTGAAAGAAAGAAAGGATGCGAATAAGGAAGTGAGGAAGAATGAATATCATGAAGGAAGAAAGGAAAGAAAGAAAGAAAAGAAGGAAGCAAGAAAGGAAATTATCAAGGAGGAAAGGAGGAAAGGAGGAAAGAAATTGAGAAAGAAAAAAGAAAGCAAGACAAAGTGAGGAAGAAAGGAAAGAATGAAGGGAGGAAGAAAGAAAGGAAGGAATGAAGCAAGGAAAGAAAGAAAGAATGAGTGAAAGGAAGTGAGGAAGAAAGGAGAGAAAGAAGGAAGTAAGGGAAGAAAGAAAGAAAGAAAGAAAGAAAGGAGGAGGAGAAGAAAATGAAATGTGAAAACCCAATGCCACATTAGTCTTTATTGTGCAGTCTTTTGAAATATGATTTGATTTTCCACTTGTTGAACTGAAAGACTTGATGGCAGGGTTTGAAGATGGTGGTTGGATCAACCACGAATGGAACGAATATAAACAAGAGAGATAGAGTCTGTTTTGCTGTGTCTGCGTGATGGATGGTGAAGTAAATCTGTCAGGACGCATTCTAAGCTTCAGTTAATCGAGAGGGACACCTGCTGAGTGCGAGCAATGGGATTTTTCTGCGTCTCTCTTTCTCTGTCTCTCAAAACCGCCCTCGACCCATCTTCTTGGCATCGTTATATAATTATGTCATTGTTTATTTATATACAGTAAACACATAGTAATCCTTTCATAGCTTGCTCAGATTATGGGAACATGCTACGGGCATGCTTACAATGACCTTATTTCATTGAATAAATCAAAAATGAGTCGATGATCCATTAGTTTCCATGATCCATTTGTTTGCTACAGTGTGATGTTTTCCAGGAATGAAATTGCACTGTAATGAATTTGACTGTCTGAAATGCATGTCGAGCAGATGATTTTATCCAAAGCACCTTCTACAAAATAGTACATTAAAATATTTTTATTATTATATTAGCATACTAAGTGTTAAATACTAAGCGTTATGTTTATTTTGTAAATTTAGTTTTTCTGCATGCAATCTCGTACATGGTCGAGCACTCAGCATTTAAAAGTATACTCTTTTGATCACAAGCCCATGAGGATTCATTCGACGCATGCGCGCTACGACACATGCACTTTATGATATGCAGTAGCCGACTCGCACACTGTTAACGAGACATACCGGCACGGGAAAAAATGTAAGGATGTGTTGGCCCATAAGTGCCATTCTGTCACATGCACAGTCAAGTGCTCTAGACCTTCTATGTTTTTATTTGAATGTGATCACATTGATTGCATAGGGATGCATTTAGCGCATGCGACTGCTTTGGATACTTTGGTCTAAAGTTTTAAATTCGGTGCATAACTTATTGTGCTACGGACATGAATAAGACCTTGAGCGACTTTTCTAAGCGATCAAACTTACAATTTACAAAAAAGATCCATAGACTTGCATTGAAGGGCGAACCTGAGCTAAATCGAGGGACTAGAACTTCCATTATGAGATTGATTTTGGACACTAACCCAGCCTAACACTGAGGTCACCTTTCATTTGTCCCTCATGCACAAAAGGTCTATTTTCACATAAACATTGTTTCATTCTCTCATGGTTTGTGATGCAGTCATGGGACACGATTAAGTCGTATGGCGAGGGGAGGGCTTGCTGACTATTGCTGTGAGTCACTGAAACAGAGAATGTTTATCAGTCGCTGCGGGGAACGAAGGCCGTGTGGAGCTCCGAGCGCTGTGACTCAAACCATGGCCACGGTGCCCTTGACTGTGGCCGCAGTAATGCGACAAGAAGAGAGACTTTTCCAGTCTGTCATTTACTTCCTTCAAAGCTTCTCTCCTCCCTGTGCCACCGCCAG
Source organism: Xyrauchen texanus (assembly GCF_025860055.1). Lineage (NCBI taxonomy): Eukaryota > Metazoa > Chordata > Actinopteri > Cypriniformes > Catostomidae > Xyrauchen > Xyrauchen texanus. The sequence continues at coordinate 4,687,651 of NC_068316.1, forward strand.
CTGAGAACAACAAGCCCCCTGAGTCAGTAACAAGCCCTTAGAGAGAAGCACGCGTTCTGCACATCCTTGTGCGAGGGGGAATCTCTGGCTCCTCGTTCGATTTTACTTGAAAGCGAACATAATGTAGAGATAACACCCCAAGCTAAGCCAGAGAGAACCAGAGACCATGGTGTAAGTTAGAATTATCTTAAGAACTGTGTTTGCATGCATGTGTTCTATGTCTTTTTTTCCTGGAGCGGTCACTATGTCTGGAAGCACACAGAGGATACAGAATAGCTGGTAATAATAAAAGCATAGAAAAGATTTAAAAACTGCTGTCCATTCATTTCAACATCACAAAGCCTTTAAGTCACAAAACACAAATTCACAGAACAGGAATCCAACAGAGATATTAAAAGCATTGGCATATTGGAAATAAGCATGAAAACACTGATATGTAAAAACGATGGTTGATTTATAATGAATTAGTAACACTACTGTGAATTCAAGTGCACTATCCAGAAATAATGATAGCCACAATATGTAGCAGGGTCGGCACTTCTTAAGAACATGTAATATAAAATGTTTATTCTGCCTTGTTCTCACATTAATGTGGAAATAAATACCATAAACGAACGTGACATTTGTGAAAGCTGCACTAACCTATAGGCTACATGATGAAGAAAACCATCCAAAATGCTTTGAAACCAGCAGATTCATCCAGATAATATCCATTAATAATGCATGATTGATTGAATTAAGATTGAAATTGCAAAATGGCCTTGTGCAATTACTAATCCTTAAAAGGCTGCGTTTTAAACGGCAAAAACAGAAGTGCAAATATGTTTTAGAAGTACAAAATAATCTTTTTTCATAGCAATCGTCATGTTATCATATTTAGTAATTTTTTGTATCTTTTTGTATATTGTTTGTATCTTTCATTGTGGCTCTGTAAAGGTATGAATGGAAAGGAGGAGGCGAGAACCGGCTTGACAATATAAATAATATTTTTAATAAAGAACTTCAACGAAAAGACACAAACACACACAAAAGTGTCAGACAGCTGCCCGTAAACGTTCTCTCTCTGTCGCACCACCGTCCGCAGTCGACCTTTATCCCTCTCGGAGGCTTGATTAGCCTGATAAACGGTCTGGTGTATAGAATCACGACCCGGCCCTGCCCTCCACCCTGTCACATTCCTCCCCCTTTACCCTCTCGTTTTACCCTTTAAAAGAGAGGGTAAAGGCCAAGTCGGAGCAGCAGTGGGAGAGAGAGAGAAGAGAGAGAGAGAAAAATAAACACTTATTCGCCGGTTCCCCGATACGCCATAGCATTGTCCTCGGCCACTCCTCCACCCTCTAACGGTTACCAGCCGCACCTCCCTGGGTGGATCGGAGGCAGTCCTCCGGCACCTGGCAGACGGAACGCCCCACAGTGTTCTCGGGGAACAGAAGGAGTCTCCCCCACCCCTGGCAAGGGTTCTCCCGCTCCAGGCGGTCGGCCAGGAGCCCCACCCCACTCGCGGTTGGCAGTCCTCTCTTGACTTCGCTACATTTAGCGGCTGGTAGGGGTCTTCCCCCACACCTGGCAGCGGCCCTGACCACTTCAGGCGGTCGGCTAGGAGCCCCTTCTCCCCTCCCGGTCGGCGGCCGTTCCTCCACTTCCAGGCGGCCGGGCTCCTCCGTCCCCCGGCAGATGGCTGCAGCTGCTCCATTGGGGTGGAATCCTCCTTCCCGGATTTCGGCACCAGTGTAAAGTATTAATGGAAAGGAGGAGGCGAGAACCAGCTTGACAATATAAATAATATTTTTAATAAGAACTTAAACGAAAAGACACAAACACACAAAGGTGTCGGACAGTTGCCCGTAAACGTTCTCTCTCTGTCGCACCACCATCCGCAGTCGACCTTTATCCCTCTCGGAGGCTTGATTAGCCTGATAAGGGACTGGGTGTGTAGAACCAGGCCCCACCCTCCACCCTGTCAAAAGCTCCTTTAACATTTTGGCCAGTCATGTTTTCAACAGATCCAATCCATGTAAATTGGGAATTATTTATTGTTAGAATAGTAAAAAAAAAAAGAGCTTTTGAACATCTTTGCACTTTTTGTAAACATTCTGAAGTAAAACAAAATAAGGAAAGTTGCAAAATATCAGTATCATTATCAGTGCATCCCTACTTTCGAATAACAAATACTCTAAACGACTTTATTGCATGAAGCGCTAATGTGAAAAGAGCAATGTGCACCAGGTAAAAAAAAATCTTCCCACATTTATTTTCTGATGAGTGTAACAACACAAACACATATTTCTTCAATGTCACTCAGATTGTGTTTCACAGAGTCGAGGCGCCTTTTATGAATTTATGAAAAAGTATTTAGTTTAAGTATTAGCCACTCTGGTTATTTGACCATTTTTATTATTGCCATATGCAGTCATGAAGCCAGGGGTTGAATTGGCACAGAACGGTCCTCCAATTCCAATTGAAAAAGAAAATAGTCCAATCTGCGACGTATCAGAACACGTTCCACTATATTGGCCAAGAGCAGCACTGTTTTAAGTGCATGCGCGCTCTGCTGGCCACTTCAAGAAGTTCAATTAGTCTGAAGAAATGTGTGACCACCCACCCCACCCCACACTCTTATGGTTATGTCACCATGAAAATCTATTGCTATCAGTCAATTCAGATTTTTAATCGCAATTAATCACAACATTTTCATAGTTAATCGCGATTATTTGCAGATTTTGAAAGTGCTGAAATTTGACTCTATGTACTGTATACTGTACTTGTCAAAATGCATTTCTTTTCCTCTCAGGAAAACAAATACAATATGTACACTATAAAACTTTATTAAAAATTTTCAAACTAAGCCATTCACAGTATAATGATAGAAATACACTAAAATAGTACCAACTCAAGTAACATTAAACGTTTCCCCAAAGTCTAATTGGGGGTTTGACTCATTTAAAGAACTTGTCCCCTCTAGGCTGCATATTCATTCCAATAGGCATTAAATCTCTTAAACTCTCATCATCCACAATATTAATCAGCCAGCAGACTGTATCTATCCACTTTGTTACAATAACCGTGAAGCCGCTTTTATGTTTCGCTTCAGGGCGGCGACCTTCTTATTCTTTATTTTGGTGATAGTCTTGATGAGGTTCTATGGTAATTAAAATACGCCTCACATAGGCTAAAACATACTTGCATCAAGAGCTCCTTTCTCCGTCATTTGATCACTGACACGGAAGCGCTGTTGTGCGTGTTTGAGGTATGTGCGTCAATGTAATGTCTCTGGGCAGACACATCACAAAGTTTGCCCCCTATTTCGACCAGTGATTATGCTGGTTTATGCTGTATTAACTGTAAATGCGTGATTGCAGCCCTGTTTTTCTAGACTGCCGATGACTTTACTAAAGAGTGTCACAAGGCAGTCGTGCTGCTCATGCGTCGAAGTGGTCATGCGTCATGGTTCGTATGGGCTTGCTTTCAGAAGAGTATACTTTGAAAGGCTGAACGCTTAGCGTGCCGTTAAAAGATGAAATGGCACGTGGAAGGTTAAGGCGAGAGCTTAGTCGCTAATAGTTAGCATGAAGAGTTGATATTGTGAGTCATTTAAGGAGTTGCTACACTGATACTGTGAATCGCTGTGAACGCTGTAGATTCAGTTGTTATGCTTTTAGTTTAGGTTTTTTTTCTTATTATTTATTCAAAATGTACGCTAAGTGCAAATTGCTCATCTTGTTGGCAGAGGCTCTTCACACTAACTCCACCACCACTGCTAAGATCAAACTCAAGACAGCCACGACACATTTATTTGCAGTCAACTGCTGATCAAGTGAAGGCGTATTGAATACAAATACAATATTTGAATTTTTCACAATGGGGCAGAGACATTAAACTGGTTAATGGGTTAGACATTTAGTGGATAACTAAGTGACGATTTGCGCTCCAATAGTCTGGTGGAAACAGAGGATTTTATGAACTGCACCCCCCCATGCAGCTGTAGTAGCTCTGGGTGTAACAACCGTATGTGTTGTCATGTTGGTGATCTGGGTTTGAATCCCACCCCTTGACATGCTTTTCCCCATGTCTCTACTCTTAATATTTCCTATAATACTACATATAGTAATAAATAAAAGAGATTCCTTGACGTGATTTGGTCACAGTGAAGATCGGGGAGTTGAGAGGATTTGATCCATAACCATAGTGTTACTACAGTAGCATGATGTAAATAGTAGTTATTAGTAACCATGTTTATTTTTGTGGTTACTATGATTTTACTAGAAAAATACCATGGTAAAACTATGGTTACTTTAGTAAAACCATGGCTAATATAAAAGTATGGGTTGGTGTAGGGTGTCTGTGGGACTGCAGTGATGCCACTATACTTTATGTTAGTATATAAACAGGGGTGTAACACAAAAACAAAAATGTATTGTGTTTTTGTGTTGTTACAACAGAAATAAAAAACAAATAAATAGAATATGAAACATTCATTATTATGTTTGAGGATGCTATTGAATTTTTAATGTGGTTGTCTTTGTTTACACACACACACACACACACACACACACACACACACACACACACACACACACACACACACACACAGTAGTGTTTCCATGTTTTAAGGGGACTTTCCATAGACATAATGGTTTTTATACTGTACAAACTTTATATTCTATCCCCTAAACCTAACCCTACCCCTAAACCTAACCCTCACAGAAAACTTTCTGCATTTTTACATTTTCAAAAAACATAATTTAGTATGATTTATAAGATGTTTTCCTCATGGGGACCGACAAAATGTCCCCACAAGGTCAAAAATTTCGGGTTTTACTATCCTTATGGGGACATTTGGTCCCCACAAAGTGATAAATACACGCTCACACACACACACACACACACACACACACACACACACACACGCGCGCGCGCGTTGGTGCGGCTATCCTTATGAGGACTCTCCAAAGACATAATGATGATGATCTATAGATTCTATCTCCTAACCTAACCCTAAAAAAACTTAAGAAACACTAGAAATGTCCTCATAAACCACATTTATTGCATAATACCCTTGTAATTACCAGTTTGTAACCTAAACGTTTTTCCTCGTAAACCACCTAAACACACACACACACACACATACACACACACACACACACACACACACACACACACACACACACACACACACACACACAGGTCTACCTATCATTATGAGGACTTTCAATAGACAAAATAGATTTTTATACTGTACAAAATATATATTCTAAACGTAACCCTCACAACATCGTTTAATATGTTTTTTAAGCTATTTAAATTATGGGGACACTAGAAATGTCCTCTTAAACCACATTTAAAGCATAATACCCTTGTAATTACCAGTTTGTAACCTAAAAAAATGTCCTCGTAAACCACATAAACATGCCCGCACACACACACACACACACACACACACACACACACACACACACACACACACACACACACACACACACACACACACACACACACACAATCACAACATGCAAATCTTACTTTTATATGGCAGAATGGTACCTGCCCACAGATCTGTGCATTTCTCTGTGTTTTCCGCCCACCATACAGAAAGACATGCCAGTTTGAGTAGCGGGCTGTAGATGCACACACATTATTCACACTCTGTGCTTGGGATTTCTGTGACATGTTACTGTTTGAATTAAATCTGCTGATATTCTCATGTCTTTTCTCTCTCAGACACACACACACACACACACACACACACACACACACACACATGGATTGATAGACAAACATTAGGAAAGATAATTAATGTCTAATTTGTGCAGTTGTTTATGTAACCGACCATTACATTGTGTACACCATGCAAACACAAAAACATAGTCTTGGTCTGCAACAATGCATGGTAATTATGTTAAGAGAAATTTAAATATTGCCTTATTAATAATAAAGGTTTATATTTTATGATGTAGGGGAGATCGGTGTTGGTTGGCACAATTTCTATTCTTTGTTAAATGTCTCTGGTGAAATATGCATTAAGAGACAGAGCTGAAATTACGTTTTTAGCTACAAAAAAAGATCAGGCGCATTCGATGTTATAACATATCAACTAGAAAGATTTGGTTAGTTGGGTATTTTGGTACAGTGTTAAAAGGCTATAGTTTAAAGAGGTTTCAAGCAACAAACAGAAAACAGGTTTATTTTAAATAAAATTAACACCTCATACATTATTTTATGATTACATGTAATATGATTTTGGGACAGCGTACTCCTTTTCTGACTCAGAAATTAAACCTGTATCAACCAACACTTTTCCTCCTGATGTTAATGAACATAAAACCTAAAATAAATGGTTAATTAATTAATTTAAATATTGACTTTAAACATCAACGTTGTTAATTTTTCCTCCAAGCTCAGACAGTTTCTGTATAAATGCTGCCACCTTGTGACTTTAAGGAATATTACAGGTTCAATACATGTTAAGATCAATCAACCGCATTTGTGGCATAACATTGACTCACATGAAAGTTTATTTGGACTCATTCCTACTTCTCTTTAAAAAAAAAGCAAAATTGGAAGTTACAGTGAGACACTTACAATGGAAGTTAATGGGGCCAAATTCTGAGGGGTTTAAAGGCAGAAATGTGAACTTATAATTTTATAAAAGCACTCATGTATTATTTGAGCAGTAAAGTTCTGTCATTTTTACAGTCATTTTAGAGTTTTAGAGTTTGCTGACATTACATCGTCATGGCAAGGAAGTTGTAAAATTGGATATAACTTTACACAGAAAAGGTTATTATGTGATTTTATCAAATGAAATCATGTTAACGTGCATATTTTCTTTCTTTTTTCCTCTCCCCTTTCTTTCCCAATTTGGAATGCCCAATTCCCAATGCGCTCATGGTGGCGTAGTGAGTTGCCTCAGTCTGGGTGGCGGAGTACGAACTTCAGTTGCCTCCACGTCTGAGAGCGTCAATCCATGCGTCTTATCACGTGGCTTGTTGAGCGCATTACCGCAGAGACCTAGTGCATGTGGAGGCTTCACTCTATTCTCTGTGGCACCAACGCACAACTCACTACGCACACCACCCATAGTGAGAACCACATTACAGTGACCATGAGGAGGTTACCCCATGTGACTCTACCCTCCCTAGCAACCGGGCCAATCACTCAGCATGCCCTGATTTCGAACTCGGGACTCCAGGTGTGGTTACCCAGGCCCACACATGCATATTGTTTATGTCTTGTGGCTATTTTATTTTTGTCTCACTGGAACCTCGAAAAGGATGTTCAAATCAAAATCAATGCTTGTGGTGTCAACAGTATGCCACAAGTGCCGTCAATTGAGCTTAACTTGTATTGAACCTGGATTTTTCCTTAAATTAGGCCTGTGTTACGACTAAAGGTATGCAGCTGAAGCACGTTTCCGGAGCGTTTTTAAATAAAACAAAACAAAATATGTAATTTAATTACGATATCCCAACACTATCTGGTATAGTACAGAAATAAGAAAATGAAATGTAAATAACAGGCCTATTGTTCACACCTTAAATACAAGAAGCGTCGGAAATGTACACAGAATTTACTGAATGTTCACCTCGTTCTTAGACAGTACCGCTCCATATACTGGACAATCTCCTCTCAGCTGGCCCGCTTCTCACCTCCTGAATTAATTCATTCCGAGCGATGGGAGAAACGGATGGGGATTAGGATGGGGTGGGGTTAGGGCATCTGCTGCCTCCCAGGAACAAACCGAGGCCCCTTTGTACAACAGGCTAAAAGTTGACCTTCCTTGACAACGTCAAATCTGTTGATTAATCTGTTACTTCTCTTAGGTAAATTTTGTATATTTAAAGCTAAGTATAGGAAGAACAAACAGAAGTCCGAGAATACTTGAAAACAATTCTGAACTTGAAAAATAAGAAAGCTGTGAAATGTGTGAAGTATGTGTAGTATGAAGAGTCTTTAATGGTTTTAATGGTTTATTAGCAACAATTAATATGATCAATAATTTAACAACTTCTAATTTAGGGTGCCTGCTAAAAACAACAACAAACAAACAAAAAAACACCTTAAAACAGATAAACTTAAACCAGGTTTTTGCTGGTTTTAGATGGATTCAAAAAAGATTCCAGGTTCAATGCAAGTTTAGATCAATCGACAGTATTTGTGATATGATTCGGATTACCACAAACATTTATTTAAACTCTTAACTCAAACTCTTAAATAAAATAAAATAACAAATCTGGGTTAAAAGTGAGGCACTTACAATGGAAGTGAATGGGGGCCAAAGCATAAATGTTAAAATCATCACTATTTCAAAATTATTGTCACAAAACTTAAACAATATGCATGTTAACATGATTTTAGAGTGATGAATCCCTTACTGTCTGCCCGCTCAAGGTTACCCTGTTGTCTGTCCGTTCGAGGTTTCCCTCTCGTTCTCCGCCCTCCGTATCCCCTAGTATTTAGTTTACCTTTTCCCATTGTGGACTTTCTTTTGTTCCTGTGTTCTGTTTATTCTGTTTTCTTGTAATAAAGGCCGCACTTGGATCCACACCCCGTCTGCATTCTCCTATTTCCACGCATCATTACAGAACGATCGACCAAACAATGGATCCAGCGGTCCAGCAGGCTAACTACCGGCTGCTTAGTTTGAGGCAAGGGGACCGACCAGTGGAAGACCACATCCGGGACTTCCTGGAGCTGGCACACTTGTCAGACTTCCTGGAGTCAACCCTGGTGGTTTTCTTCAGGGGTAATCTGGACGGTTCGCTTAAGGAGCGGTTACCACCGGCGACACGTGGTTGGACTCTCCAGGAATTCGTGGAGGAGACCTTGCTGGTCTGCGGCTCGCCACTCACTGTGGGCATCGCAGAGGAGGATTCCACCTCTCCTCCCACAGTGGTGACTCCCCAGTCGTCCATGGCGCTTCCTGTCGCGCCAGCCCCACCTGTCAGCGAGCCCATCCCCACGCCAGTCGCCCCCCACGAGCCAGCGCGTTCCACTTCATCTGCCCGGAGGAGGAAGAGAAGACGGGCTTCCGCCTCCCAGCCCACGCCTGCCCCGGTCTGCGAGCCAAAGCCCGCGCCTGCCCCGGTCAGCGAGCCCGAGCCCTCGTCAGCCACGGTCAGCGAGCCTGAGCCCTCATCAGCCACGGCCAGCGAGCCTGAAGCCACGTCGACCAGGAACAGTGTGCCAGCGCATGCCACGGTCAACCAGCCAGAGCCTGTCGCCTCAGAGGTCAGTGAGCCAGTGCCTGTCGCTTCAGAGGTCAGTGAGCCAGTGCCTGTCGCCTCAGAGGTCAGTGAGCCAGTGCCTGTAGCCTCGACCGTCCCTGAGCCTGTGCCTGTAGCCTCGACCGTCCCTGAGCCTGCGCCTGTAGCCTCGACCGTCCCTGAGCCAGCGCCTGTTGCTTCGACCGTCCCTGAGCCAGCGCCTGTAGCCTCGACCGTCCCTGAGCCAGCGCCTGTAGCCTCGACCGTCCCTGAGCCAGCGCCAGTAGCCGTGACTGCCCAAGAGCCTGCACCAGTAGCCAAGACCGCCCAAGAGCCAGCGCCAGTAGCCGAGACCATCCAAGAGCCAGCGCCAGTAGCCGTGACTGTCCAAGAGCCAGCGCCAGTAGCCAGGACCGTCCAAGAGCCAGCACCAGTGGTCGTGCCCGTCCTAGAGCCAGCGCCTCTCGAGCCTCCTAGGGCTCCTCCTCTCGAGCCTTCCAGGGCTCCGCCTCTCAAGTCTCTCGAGTCTTCCAGGGCTCCTCCTCCCGAGCCTCCTAGGGCTCTGCCTCTCAAGTCTCTCGAGTCTTCCAGGGCTCCTCCTCCCGAGCCTCCTAGGGCTCCGCTTCTCCAGTCTCTCGAGTCTTCCAGGGCTCCTCCTCCCAAGCCTCCTAGGGCTCCGCCTCTCAAGTCTCTCTTGTCTTCCAGGGCTCTTCCTCCCGAGCCTCCCAGGGCTCCGCCTCTCAAGTCTCTCGAGTCTTCCAGGGCTCCTCCTCCCGAGCCTCCCAGGGCTCCGCCTCTCAAGTCTCCCGAGCCTCCCAGGGCTCCGCCTCTCATGCCTCTCGAGCCTTCCAGGGCTCCGCCTCTCAAGCCTTCCAGGGCTCCCCTCTCAAGCCTCTCAAACCTTCCAGGGCTCCGCCTCTCAAGCCTTCCAGGGCTCCCCTCTCAAGCCTCTCAAACCTTCCAGGGCTCTGCCTCTCAAGCCTCTCGAGCCTTCCAGAGCTCCGCCTCTCAAGCCTCTCGAGCCTCCCAGGGCTCCGCCTCCCGAGCCTCCCAGGGCTCCGCCTCCCGAGCCTCCTACGGCTCTGCTCCCAGAGACTCCTGAGCCTCCTACGGCTCCGCCTCCCGAGCCTCCTATGGCTCTGCTCCCAGGGCCTCCAGAGATTCCTAGGGTCTCACCTCTAGAGGCCCCTACGGCGCCACCTTCCTCGGCTCCACCTCCGAAGCCTTTCAGCTCGCCACCTGAAGAACCTCCAACGCCGCTAGAACCACCCTCGGCTCCGCCTCCAGAGCCTCCCTCAGCCTCGCCTCCGGCGCCCCTCCCGGCTCCGCCTCCGAAGCCTCCCTCAGCCTCGCCACCGACGCCTACTAGGTCCTTCCCGGCTCCGCCTCAGAAGCCTCCCTCCACGCATCATTACAGAACGATCGACCAAACAATGGATCCAGCGGTCCAGCAGGCTAACTACCGGCTGCTTAGTTTGAGGCAAGGGGACCGACCAGTGGAAGACCACATCCGGGACTTCCTGGAGCTGGCACACTTGTCAGACTTCCCGGAGTCAACCCTGGTGGTTTTCTTCAGGGGTAATCTGGACGGTTCGCTTAAGGAGCGGTTACCACCGGCGACACGCGGTTGGACTCTCCAGGAATTCGTGGAGGAGACGTTGCTGGTCTGCCGCTCGCCACTCACTGTGGGCATCGCCGAGGAAGATTCCACCTCTCCTCCCACAGTGGTGACTCCCCAGTCGTCCATGGCGCTTCCTGTCGCGCCAGCCCCACCTGTCAGCGAGCCCATCCCCACGCCAGTTGCCCCCCACGAGCCCGGCTCCGCCTCAGAAGCCTCCCTCGGCTCCGCCTCCTGAGCCATCCTCAGCGTCGCCCCCAGAGCACTCCTTGGCGCCGCCTCACAAGTCCTCTACGGCTCCGCCGTCGAAGTCCTCCTTGGCCCCGCCTACCACGGCTCCGCCTCCTGTGCCTCCGTCGGCTCCACCTCCAGTGGCTCCCCCAGCTCCGACTTCTGAGCCTTCTACGCCATCACCTCCCTTGGCTCCGCCCAACACTGTTCCGCCTCCTGGTCCACCCAAGGCCTTACCACCTGAGTCTGCCACGGCCCAACCTGCCTCTGCTCCGCCCACAGTGTCTCCCACGGCTCTGCCTGCCTCTGCTCCGCCCCCAGGGTCTCCTGCGGCCTTGCCTACGCCTCCTTCGGCGCCGCCACCCAAGTCTTTGACTGCTCCGCCTCAGAAGTCCTCCTTGGCTCCGCCAGCTCCCCTAGTGGCCACTCCTCCTCCCAGGCCACCTAAACCTGTCCCTGTCCTGTGGCCACCTCCCAGACCTCCTAAACCTGTTCCTACCCGGTGGAGGCTCCCCAGCCCACCAGACCCTGGCCCCGTCTCACACCCCCATAGACTGCTTGCCTGCCCTCTCGGCCTCCCTGGTCTGCCTGCCTGCCCTCTCGGCCTTCCTGGTCTGCCTATCTGCCCTTTGTACCCCCATGACCTGTTTCTATGCCCCTTGTGCCCCCATGGACTGCCTAATTGCCCCCGTGAACTGTCTCATTTCCCCTTTTGCCCCCGTGGACTGCCTAATTGTCCCTTGTGCCTCCTTAGTCTGTCTCTGTGTCCCTTGTGCCTCCTAGATCTGTCTCTGTGTCCCTTGTGCCCCTTTTGGTCTGTCTTTTCTCCCCCTCTCTTAGCCCCCCTCGCCTGGAACATTTTGTGTTTGTTGTTTTTAAGTTTCTTTAGACCGTCTGGAATCCGGTCATTTTGAGGGGGGGCTATGTTATGATCCCGTGTTGTCCGTCCTGTGTTCTCCGTTTTCACTTATCACCTTCCGTGTCACGATCCCTTGTTGTCCGTCCTGTGTTCTCCGTTTTCACTTCTCACATTCCGTGTCACGATCCCTTGTTGTCTGTACCGTGTTTTCTGTTTCACCCATCACTAGTCATGTCCACGTCACGCTCCCTTGTTGTCCGCTCCGTGTTTCACTGTCTCTGTGGAAAACTACACTTCCCTTCTTCCCATCATTTCCGGCCCCTTCACAGCTTTATTGTCCGCACCTGTTCGTCATTTTGTTATCACCGTGTCTGTCCATTTAAACCCCGCTGTTTTCTCCTTCCCCTGTCGATCGTTGATGTTCCACGTCTTCGCCCGTGTATGGTTCCACTCTCTCTTCGTGTTTCCCTGCCTGTCTGTCTGCCCACTCAAGGTTACCCTGTTGTCTGTCCGTTCGAGGTTTCCCTCTCGTTCTCCGCCCTCCGTATCCCCTAGTATTCAGTTTGCCTTTTCCCATTGTGGACTTTCTTTTGTTCCTGTGTTCTGTTTATTCTGTTTTCTTGTAATAAAGGCCGCACTTGGATCCACACCCCGTCTGCATTCTCCTATTTCCACGCATCATTACACCTTCTGTGTAAAGTTATAGACAGTTTTACAACTTCGTCGCAATTACTATGTAATGTTGTAAACCCTGTAATCCTTCAAAAATTACGATTGAACAACTTTACAGCTCAAATAATGCACAGGTTTTAACAGAGGAATGAATATAAGTGCGTTTTTAAAATTATATAAGCGTCACATTTCTCCCTTTAAACCCTCCAAAAATTGGCCCCATTCACTTCCATTGTAAGTGCCTCACTGTGACCTCCATTATGTTTCTTGATTTTTTTTTTTCACTTAGAAAAGGAGGTTACGAGTCTAAAGACATTTGTGTGGTAATCAACATTATGCCATAAACGCTGTCGATTGATCTTAACTTGCATTGAACCCGGAAAAATTCCTTTTGCCAATGCCAGCCTGGCCAAGCTGAAAGGGGTCCAAATTCCCTCTAAAATCAGCCAACCCGTCCATGTAGAAAGATCAGCAAACCAGCTTACACTAGGCTGGTTTTAGCTGTTTTTTCAGCATGGTGATACGGACGCTTGTGCTGCAGCATGCTCACCATGATGAAATCACAAACAGACACTTTTTTTCTTATCTCTTCAGAGTTGAATGACATTAAAACTAGTTGTACTGGAGGTATTTGACCCTGTCCTTGTAACCATCAGCCTTGAATGCCAGAAGAGTCAAAAAGAGAAAATGCAATGTAGTGATTAATTAGGAAACATTTACTTAATTTGCTTTGATCCATCTCTCACTCTCTCTTTATCTGTTGATCTTCCTCCCTTTCTCTCAAATACACATGCAAAATGACATTTTTGGTGGTTTTGTTTAAAACGGCAGTAAAAAAAAATGGTACTTTTCCTTGTTTTAAGAATTGGAGGAAGCAGTGTGGGAAGTTTTTGTGAGAAAGGAGTTGCACACTCTTTCTGCACAGAGAGAGAGAGAGAGAGAGAGAGAGAGAGAGAGCTTTGTTAACAATGGCCATTTTCCTGGGATTACGTCGCCTGAGTTATGCAATAGTTGTGCGATCTGAACTATGGTCCGCACTGAACAAACTTCCCGCAAAGAGAGGAAGAGAGGCTACAGAACAAGGTAAAAGGTTTCTCTGTTTTCTTTGTCAGATTACCACATCCTGTTTATTTCTTTCTGTTTCTTAATGCAACAGAAATTACTTTTTAACTAATTGTTATGCTTTTCCCATGAGTACAATTATCTGCACTTTCCTGTCTTGTTCGACTGTTTTTCTGCAATGCTCAAAGGTAGTTTGAACATTAAGAATGACTAGTTTCACTCGTCTCATTGCCCACTATAGGGTCTTGACTATTTGGGCTGTTGACTATTTGAAGTCAGCGTTTCTCCAAAACCTCCCTTGTTAGAGGCCACATCTATTTAATGCAACTTATATTTCCTGTGTAGGGTTTCAGAAACACATGTGTGTCCATGCATGAAATATTTTCAGGCATGTGTTGGATTGTGCAGGAACAAAACTAAACGTATGTTTACAAATAAATGAACAATGCAACATAGTTTTACGGCATCTCGTAATCATTTGTATTAGATAGCAAAATCGTAAGATATCATACGGATTAGCTCGTATGAAAAGGCACGACTCGTTTTTTTGCTAGTCTCCTATTTAACACATTATTTAAGACAGGAAACATCTATGAACAAATTTGGTCACTTATTCTATATTTATGTGATACAAACGACTGCTGAATGGATCATTTACAAATAAGGTTGTCCGATATGATTCAAATTCAAAATCTGTTTGTTTAAAACACATGGGTCATTTTCATAGAAATGTCATATTTGAGTCCAAATTGGTTTCATTAAGATTCAAAATGCATTTACAGCATTTTCTATAATAATTGATTGAATTATTGTCAAGTGGTGTAACATCAATAAAAAGTATTAAAGTACTTTCTTTGCATCTTGAAAAAACACTTTTTTCAATAGAATTATTTATTTATTTTTACAAATATCATGAATTTTTGAGTAAAAAATATAAAGTTTTCACAGGGTTACTCCATATGACCAGATTTTTGATTTATTAAATGTTTTTGTTTTTTAACTTTTTACTAGTACTACTACAGCCGTGGACAAAAGTATTGGTAGTGACATACATTTTGTGTTTTGCAAAGTTTGCTGCTTCAGTATTTGTAGATAATTTTTCACATGTTTCTGTGGTATACTGGAAAACAATGATAAGTATTTCATAAGTTTTAAAAGTTTTTATTGGCAAAAACACTCAATATATGCAAAGAGTCAATATTTACAGTGTTGACCCTTGTTCTTCATAACCTCTGCAATTCACTCTGTCATGGTGGATATCAGCTTCTGGGGCAAATTCTGACTAATGGTGATCCACTCTTGCCTTATTAGTGCTCGGAGTTTATCTCAATTTGTGGGCTTCTGCTTGTCTACTCGCCTTTTGAGGATTGACCACAGGTTCTCTATGGGATTAAGCTCTGGGGAGTTGCCTGGCCGCGGATCCAAAATTTAAATGTAATGATCTCCAAGCCACTTCATTATCACTCTTACCTTGTGACATGGTGCTCCATCATGCTGGAAAATGAACGGATCATCACCTAATTGCTCCTGGATCATTGGGAGAAGTTGCTCTTGCAGGACGTTTTGATGCCATTCTTTATTCATGGCAGTGATTTTGGGCAGAATTGTGAGAGAGAGCCCACTCCCTTGGATGAAAAGCAACCCCAAACATGGATGGTCTCAGGATGCGTCACTGTCAGCGCAACACAGGACTCTGAAAAATTTATTTTCCAGATGTCCCAAACAGTCGGAAGGGGGCTTCATCAGAGAAAATAACTTCTTCTGCTGTCCAATCCTTGTACTTCCTGCAGAATTTCAGTCTGTATTTGATGTTTTTCTTGGAGAGAAGTGGCTTCTTTTTGATTGTCCAAAATTCTTCGCCTCACTGTGTGTGCAGATGCACTCACACCAAACTGCTGCCAATATTGAGCTTCTGCACTGGTGGTGACATGATTCTGTAGCTGACTCCTCAGGAGGAGATGGTCCTGGTGCTTGCTGGACTCTCTGGGATGTCCTGAAGCCATCTTCACTGCAGTTGAACCTCACTCATTGAAGTTCTTGATGATCCGGTAAATGGTTCTTTCAGTTGCAATATTCTTTGCAACAATTTCCTTGCATGTGAGGCCATTTTGATGCAAAGCGATGATGGCTGCACGTCTTTCTTTAGAGGTAACCATTGCGAACAAGAATACAATGATTGGAAGCACTCCTTCCGTCATTTTATAGCAATCAGTCTGCTCTTATAATCCAATCAGAATGATAGAGTGATTTCACCTGACTAGTACTTGTTCACACTTTCCCAGGTGCTGCTGATATGATTAGTGAAATTGTGTGCTGTCATTTTGTGAAATTTGGGTTTTTGTGATAGTTAATTTTTTTGGCCAATGAAGCTTTTTGCAATTATTTAAAATGCATATGATCAATAATCTAGAAACAATGTGAATCAACACCACAACAAAGTAAGCAAAAAAATCTGCGAAACAAAATGTATGTCACTGCCAATACTTTTGGCAACGTCTGTACACAGTCTTGAGGTTCAAAAAGGATCCATTCTGTTTTATGGTTTTTGTCAACATAAACAACAAAATGGTTACCTAAATGTTGGTTACACCACATGACTTTGACCTGGTCGACAAAAGTTATCATTTTAAAACTTTAAAAACTGCTTATTTTTTAAAAAATATGAATAAAAAAGATTATTCTTCATTACTCATGCCAAGAATTTCAGCTTTAAATTCATTGCTTTGGGCGGTTGCACCACATGACATTTTTTACTTTATGTACCAGGAAAAATATAAAAATTACTTTGAACTCAGAAACTGAAAACATGTTCATTGTAGTAGATGTGTATTCAAGAAATTGCATTTTTGGCCTTAGTCTCAGTCACTATACAATGAAGGTGAATAGTGACTGAGAATGTCATTCTGCCAAACATCTTTTGTTTTTCACAGATGACAGAAAGTCATACAGGTTTGAAACTACATGAGGGCAAGAAAACAATAACTAAAGTTTAATTTGGGATTGACTATCCATTTATCTTTGCTTTATATATGTTTCTGTGCACTAGGAAACAATGGATTTTCTCAGAGGTTCACGCTGCCTTTTTTTGCTCTCCATCCTCCTCACAATTGGCACTTCCTTTGCTCTGGCTGGCAAAGTCCTTGTCTTTCCAGTGGATGGCAGCCACTGGGTTAACATGAAACTGTTGATTGAGGATTTGCATTCGGCGGGTCATGAGGTCACCGTTGTGCGGACCGCTAGCAGTTGGTACATCAAGGAGGATTCACCACACTATAAGGCCATCACGGTCCCCCTACCAGAGCACATTAACATCGAGGACCAAGATTTCATGGTAAGGTTCTTAAGTAAAATGCTTGAGATACAGAGACATTGAGGTTCTCTGCTTGCAACCATGCAGTTTTATTGGCAGATGCTGACAATGCTCTCCAAAATGCATCACCAGGCAAGTCAACTAGTGGTGGAGATTTTTGAAAACCCAGTACTAATGAAACAGCTCTATGATGCACATTACAACGTGGCCCTTATTGACCCGGGTATACCTGTGGGCGTTCTAGTGGCCCATAAACTCGGTTTACCCACAGTGTTCAATGTGAGATGGATCATGAGTGGAGAAGGACACTTTGTTATCGCACCCTCTCCAGTTTCCTACGTGCCTGCACCGGGGAGCGGTGTGCCAAACCACATGTCATTTGCTGAGCGCGTCAAAAACATATTACATTATGTGCTGAACATGGGCATAGACCAATTCATCGTAAACCCTGTTTATGACAGATTAGTAGCACGTTACTTTGGACCTGAAACCAATTTCTACCATTTGCTACAGGGGACAGATATGTGGCTTATGAGATCGGACTTCATCTTTGAGTTCCCACGTCCAACCATGCCCAACGTCGTCTACATCGGTGGCTTCCAGTGCAAACCTTCCAAGCGCTTACCACCAGAGCTGGAGGAGTTTGTGGAAGGGTCGGGAGAGCACGGGGTTATTGTGATGTCACTAGGTACACTTGTGAAAGGTCTACCCAATGAGATCACATCTGAAATTGCCGCTGGTTTTGCTCAGCTACCCCAAAGAGTGATCTGGAGGCACCTGGGTAAGCGACCTCATAATCTTGGCAACAATACTCTTTTGGTCGACTGGTTGCCTCAGAATGACCTACTAGGTCATCCTAAAACAAGGGCATTTGTTGCACACGGTGGGACCAATGGAATATATGAATCTATATATCATGGCTTTCCTGTGGTTGGGCTTCCGTTGCTGTTTGACCAGTTTGCTAATATGTTGCGTCTTGAAGTACGGGGGGGTGGCTAAAGTTCTTGATGCTACTAGACTGGACAGCCAGAGCTTTTCAACAGCAGTGCGGGAAGTCTTACATCAGCCATCGTAGAAAGAGAACATGCAGCGGCTATCTAGGCTACACCGCGACAAGCCTACGCATCCTCGAGACAGCGCCCTCTATTGGATAGAGTTTGTAATGCGGCACAAAGGGGCAGCACATTTACGAACAGAGTCTTATAGGTTGCCGTGGTACTCATACCAGTCGGTTGATGTAGTGACATTTTTGTTAGCTGTTACAATGACAACAGGGGGAGCTGTGATTCTCACATTACGGTATTTGTGTCACAGATTGTGCCGAAGACAGAAATCAAAACGTGAGTGATGCATGGATGACCATTAAACACTATATTAAATATATAAATAAATTGTTGAACAATGTTTGGAGAAGAATGTATTGGTTTTTACCTCACTTAATTCCACATTACTCACATCTGGAAGTCTGGAAGGATGTTGATTGAATTTCTAGTTTGTTTGTTTGTTTGTTTGTTTGTTTGTGATTAAACATAATGCCATCTTCCATGTCTATTTTCATGGCGAAAAACTAAAATACAATAAAAAAGGTATAGTTATTAAAACTGATTGAATTTAAGGGAAAGAGGTAATAAATTCCCTCATTATTCATATTGAGAATGAATGTTAATTGGTTGAATTGAATTAATTGACATAAATGATGGCACAGTATACAGTATGTACATTTGGACCTACTTTATATCAGGTGTCTTTAACTACTATGTACTTAAACATTTGATACAATGTACTTATTATGTGCATTCATTATGTGTTGTTGCATTGTACTTACATTTAAAGTACCTGTATTTAATTACATTTGCACTTACACTGTTAACCTTACACCTAACCATAAACCTAACCCTACCTTAACCATACCTCAACCTCAGTATCAGCAAATGTGAATCTTGTAGGAATTTTGCAAAAATAAATAGTATTGTATGTATTTTAATGTACGTGCATAGTAGTTAAAGACACCTAATATAAAGTGCAATCATCAGTTGCCCTTTGAAGGTATAAAATGCCCCAGAAAATCAAAACCAGATGGCAAATATTGCCTCTTAATTGAAAAGTTCATTTCTGACCATGGTCAAGCTCCACTTAGTCTCCACGTCCTATACGACAATGCTGATGTGAGTCATGTTGAAACACCTGTGGCCTTGATTAGTGGATTTTCTGTACAATACTGATAACAGTGAATATGTTAGCCAAATAAAAAGCTCTGTCAAGATATTTACAGTAGTAGGCATATCACCATATTGGTGTGTATTTTTAAAGCTCAGATAGCATGTGGTAGGAGTGAGTTTTACTCCGTTCTAAACTCAAAATCATGCTTTTGCTTTGGAATGGGAAAAGGTGCCCGGGTTGTTCCTGGCAGGCTACTCAGCCAACAGGCTCTGTATAGATAGGATTAGGGATGGGAGTGGGGGTTTGGACCTCTGCTGCCTACCAGGAACAATTCCAGGCACCTTTGTACAATAGGCCTATTGGTTGATCCAATAATGTGGTGTCTTGCCAGACAGAGCAAAGATTTGCAATTGGCAAAGTGTCACAGTTCAAACTTTTGAGGGAAATGAGCTTTTGATTTAGGGTTCTTCAAAGTTCTCAGGTATTCTGCCACTTTGTGTTCTCTGTTTACTGATGGATAACATTTTGGCCTATTTTGTAATGTCTGTCCAATGTCTTAAAGTTGATTAATTTTATAATGATTTTAATTTGATTTCATTCATTTCAAAGTGAGTATAAAGTGCAACAAAAAAAATAAAAATTATAATTTTGCTGGGAAATCTCAAAGAAAATCAATAAAACAGACTTTCATTCAAAACACAGGACCATGAAATCAACCATATCAATTATATGTATATATATATATATATATATATATATATATATAAATCACACTTTATTAATAACTGTACTTTACAAATGAAAGTATTTAATTTTACTTGTTTAATGTCTATTTTTATTTGGACCTTGATGGAACCAAACCAACGATAAGAATATTTATAGCAAATGATTGATAAGTCTGGCATCGGCTAGAAATGTTATAAAGCAGATAAATCAGATGTTAGATTATGAATGGCTAAGCCCCATTTGAAGCAGTTGTAAAATCCAGCCTGATAGTCACACAAATATATCTATCGGGATATGTACAGTACAGGAAACGTTTTACTATCACATAGTAATAATAGTAGATCCTCACATATATATATATATATTTAAATGATCATCAGAAATCATACCTGTTCTATTATTTTGTTCTATGTTAAGTCATTAGTGTGTGGGAAATCCCACAGCCACTATGTGTGTGTGTGTATTCATAACACAATTCTTACATCACTGTGAAGCAGCTGAACTTTATTCACACAGAGCTGGCCTTAACTTCCTATTTAAGCTGCACACACAGTCAGGATGTGTTGGAGGTTAATGCAAAAAGCACTCAGTCCCTTAAACTACTCTTCCACACTACAATATACACTATGAAGGGTATTAGGAGGATGGGCAGTAGAGTGGCTGCGAGCACGACTTCTGCCGGGGCATCGGGTAAATCCTCTTCATCGCTACAAAGGTGGAAGTAATGCTGGTGAATTCTCACGAATAACTGCTCCACCACCACATTAGGATAGTAACAACTCACAAACTTAGATACAATCTCCAGACACTCAGTTAACTTGTGGTAACTCCTGGAAAAAAGAAAGAGACACAAAGTAATTAAAAATGAATTGTGCCTGTTGATACCATGGGAACCGACAACCGGTTCTTATTCAGCTTATGTATAAGAAACATCATATAAAACATTCTGTCATTGTTTCCTCCATTACTTTATAGTATAGCGGTGCCGCAACAACATCTACATGCAAAACATACTGTGCAAAAAGTGTACCTTGATTCCTGAATATGAGCCGGTTCTTTTGAATCTACAGTGAGAAATATACAACGCTACCTCCCGAATGACTCTTTTCAGCCAGTTCATTTTAGTGAATCAAAAACGTACTAAACTTCCAGACATTCATTTCTCAATGTCCAGCTTGTGAGACTTAAATCAAAGCAATAGAGCTGTTCAGGTTGTAGTCCAAAAACCCGGAAGACAATTAGCATTTTAGACTATATTTTAGAACATGAATTACATGGTCAATGGTCATTAAGGACTACAACTACCATGAACATGCGAGCCACATGCTTTATGAAATGGATGACTGCTGTAGTCCTTATTAAAAATAATATTAAATTTGATTAGCACCACCAACACACTGAATTGTGGGGCAGCAGACTGCTCTCCGTGAAAAGAAAACAAAACTTTGGATTGTCACCCGAAGATCCCGTTGTGAATAGCACCATAGGTATCCATTGTTCCTATTCAAAAGCTTGTTCGGAATGAACATTTGTACCAAAATATCAGGCTTGGAGTGAATAGGCCCTTCGTACTCGTTTTGTACTTAAATAATGCACCAGCCAGCCAGTATGTGATAGCTGTGCAGTATGTAAACCTCACTCCCCTGGCCTCAAGAGGAGCACTAGCAACCGATGCTAGACACTATAGCCTTTAGCCACCTCATTAGCACGCCCGCCTCCCGTGTCAGCTTACGCCGGTTCGAAACCCTCTCAAAGCGTGTCGAGCAGGCCCAGTTACACACACACTCAGTTTCTTATTAACTCTTACGTAGAACAGGGAAATGTTTAATGGACCAGTAGCTCTCTCTTGTCTCTTTCCTTCACATCCTTCCATTGTTTTCTCCAAACATTTCCTGTCTTTGTGTGTTTTCCAGTAACTAAGCAGCCTGATCTCATTTCTCAAAAGTCAGGTACAAAAATGAGTGCACAGAAATTCACAAGTATAGAAATGAAATGTTACTTATATTGTAATGCAATCAAGAGCAATGCACCCAACCTAAATTCCAACCCTAAAATTAACAATTTTGCAAATGCACAAACATTTTCTTTTGCTTGTTAGTTTTATTTTAAGAAAGAAGACACTAGATTAATGCTAGAGGGTTTACAATATAAATTTGCTTCTGCAAAATGGCCCAACAGCTGTTATAAAAATTATACTGATTCATTTGAAGTAAATCTACATGTAATTATGTTTGTGCTTACCTTACAACCATCTCCATATTACACCAATTCTCCTCTCCGTATATACTCATGTTCTTATGGAAGCTATCCAAGCAGTATTCTTCACCAAACATCTTCAAATTCCCCTCATCACAGTGACTGAATTTGAAGATAGAATCTTGATCCTGAAAATCCTCTGAGAGAGCAACAGTGGTTTATTACTTATGAAGACAAACAAGTGATCTAGTGAAGTCTAATAGCTTACACCCTCCATAAAGTGTCACATAGGTGCACTCTCTTTCTCTCACCTTGCTCCTCAAATATGCCGTCGTGCCCCTCTGAAAGAGTGAAAAGTCTGGTTATGATTGCAGATACTGTCTATGATGTCAGATAAGAGTGCAGGAGTAAATAATGCATACTTTACCTGTGTCAATAGACTCATTTAATGCTTGCTTTGCATCCTTGATTTTGACTCTTTGACTCTCATCTAGTGTAAACGAAAAAGTGGAAGATTTATCATTGATGCATTTCTATATGTTAAAAAGTCAAATTTAGAGGAGTAACTCGACAAAAAGAATTGAACTTCAGTTCAATCTGTTATTAGCATTCGAGAAGTTAAGCTTTTTAGAACAGCAATATTGTTGAGGCAGAGATGTACATCTTAGTGTCAATTGTCCAATTATTTCCTACAGTCCAAATTCATGTGGTAACATTCAAATGAACTGCTTTGATTGAAGTCAAATCATATTTAACATGTCTGAATCAACCTGACTACATAAAACTAACATTATACACTATATATAATATTATACACTATACAGTACAGTAATATGAAGGATACAGTAAAGTGTGAAATTAACATCCACCACCAGCAAAATACGGGCACATTTGCACTTTGGCTGGAAATTTTGCTTTTTTGTTTATTTCTGGCATGCAACCCGAAAATCATCTCGGATTAACATTTAACAAGTGATGCAGCTGCTTTGTATATTTGAAATGGAAAAATAGAAAGTTTTTTCAAAAATATAATTGGTGCCAGGTTGGCAAAAAAGTTGTTTGTCCCTTACCTTCAAATGCTGTTCTGTTATCTTGTGTCCTTTGACCTGAGAATAGACGTAAAGCTTTTAATGATGATCAACAGAACAATTTCTTAAAATTAAAGGGATAGTTCACCCAAAAATGTACATTTACTCACCCCTATGCTGCTCCAAACACATTTGACTTTCTTTCTTCTGTGGAATGCTAAAGAAGATGTTGGGCAAAAATATAGGGACTAACAGCCTCAGTCACCATTCACTTTGGTTGTATGGGAAAGAGCAGCACCGTTAACATTCTACAAAATGTCTCCTCTTGTTCCACAGTAGAAAGAATATCAATCAGGTTTGAAATTACATGAGGGTGATTAAATAATGATGCCAATTTTATTTTAGGGTGTACTATGCCTTTAAGCTATTCAACCACAAACAGGTTGGCAGTTTAGTGAAAAACTTGTAAAGCTGAGTTAGTCAATGGTTTGTGGAGGCTCCTAGATAATAATAATATATTAATCCTCAAAGTCCACAAACAAGAGTGGCGGCACCGCTGCCAGAGATGCTCATGCAACAAAACTCGTTGATTGAAATCTTAGAAGATCTCCTACCACAGATCATAGATGGATCCAGCAAAAGCAAAAGTAGTCCAGAGAGAAAACAAAACATTGTCCAAGACAGATCAAGACAGACAGAGCGAGAGAAAAGGACCAGAAATAGTGTGTGTTAGTAAGTGAATAAATGGAAGTGAGTTAGCTGTGACTTCAGCATTTAAAGGAAAAAACAAAGGGGGGGATGCAAGGAGAGGTGCTGGGACATTTTGTATGTTTGTATGGGTCAAAATTAACTGCACCCACCCATTCCCTTCCTCTGGAGCTCCAGTTAATGTAGTCTGCGTGCATACTGGGGCCAAAAGTACAGACTTCCTGTCCAGATAAGTCTGACAAAGGGTGTATTCGCTATGGACAGTGGTAATTATACCATTGAATGATTATAGAATTACAACTTAACCCTTGGAGGACTTTCAAATGGCTCATTAATGTAACATTCCAATGTAAGTACACTTAAGAAGTGTTATTGATGTTCAGAGTAAGTGCTAGACACGTTTTCATTATTATCTCATAAGACGTTTGACTTCATATGGGATGCACTTGGATGCATTTGAAAGTCTAGAAGTTTTTGATTTCGCTTTCTGCTTGCAAAACTTGACTAAATGTACTTCCGCTTCAGGTGGGCGCTTCCTCAACTTCGGGCACTTTCATGTTGATTTTTATTCAAACGAACAGATATCAACTTTTTTCATTGTGTTATATAATTTCACATTAAAACTGACATGAAGGCTTTTTACCAGGCCATCATCATTTATTTTTGGTAGATTTCAAATGCCTTTTATGTACAGATTTGAGTGTTTTCGCCCTGTCGCAGACCCAGACATTGAATATTAAACTATGGAAATCTAACGGCCTGATTTTTCAGAAGTTACAAAAAAAAAAAAAATTTGACCTGTCCCTCATTTTCTTTAAACATAAAAAAAAATAAAAATAAATGTACTGTACATTAATATAATCTTTGTCAGTAAATCGCATTCAATAAATGTATATCTGTGAAACAATTCCTAGATGACATTTAAAGATAAATAAACACGTCTTTGAGACCATCCCTCTCTGTGAGTCATAAGTTCAGTCATTGATTTCACCACAATGTTATGGTAAGCTGTCACATAACGTGTGGTTTGGACGTGTGACTTGCACTTTAGAGCTTTGTTATTTTATGTGATATATTGAATACATTTTCCTTTCTAATGGACACATTTCCCAGGTCCTTCCTCAAGCTGTTCTGTACACCAGTATTTTAGCTCACCGGTTTAATGGCATTCTCTTGCAGTACATATACACCGATCAGCCACAACATTAAAACCACCTGCCTAACATTGTGTAGGTCCCTCTCGTGCTGCCAAAACAGCACCAACCCACATCATAATACCAATCAGAGATGATAATCTTCTCACCGCAATTGGTGTTGGTGCCAGTTGGGCTGGTTTGAGTATTTCTGTAACTGCTGATCTCCTGGGATTTTCACACACAACAGTCCACAAAAAAAACATCCAGTGAGGGGCAGATCTTCAGATGGAAATGTCTTGTTGATGAGAGAGGTCAACAGAGACTGGCCGCTTTGTATAATTGTGGTGAGAAGAATAATTAAAAGCTAGGGAAAATAAATACGTTTTTAAGGCCCCCTGGAAAGAGAATAGAGACAGAGATGATTTTATGACTAATGGAAGCTCATCCCAAAGTCTAGGGGCTGCCACTGCAAAAGCTCTATCACCTTGAGTTTTTAGGCGAGATCAAGGAACTGACAGACACAGCTGATCACCAGAGCAGAGAGACCTAGAAGGCTGATTCAAACTTATTAAGGCAGAGATGTACTCAGGTGCAAGACCATGAAGAGCCTTAAATACATACATCAACACTTTGTACTTGATTCTGTATTGGATCGGTAACCAATGTAGAGAAATCAAAACTGGGGTGATATGGTCTCTTTTCCTGGTTCCAGTTAAAAGCCTAGCAGCTGAATTCTGGACCAGCTGCAGGCGAGAGAGAGAGGCCTGACTCACACCCAGATACAAAGCATTACAATAGTCCAATCGAGAAGACACAAAAGCATGCACAACCTTCTACAAATCATCAAAAGAAAGGATGGACTTCAACTTTGCTATAGTTCTAAGATGGAAAAAACTGTTTTTAACAACAGCATTTATTTTTCTATCAGACTTGAGCTCAGAGTCAAATATAACACCCACAATGTTAGGCAGGTGGTTTTAATGTTGTGGCTGATTTAACCACAACATTTAACCCTTTTTTAATTAGTAGAAAAGTGACAGATGAATGATCTGGTGCATGCTTAGTTTTACCTGATAACCAGAACTCTCCATGTCTGTAAAATTATTAAACATCATTAACATCATGACAAAAATAATAATTTCCCTTTTGCTGCTGTTTGTCTCAGTTATCATTTAAATACAAAATACTGTCTCAACAGGGATTGCATTTCATTAATCTGAAGTAGTCTATTGTAATATGTTTTTATGCATTGGAACAACTGAACGATGTGTTGCTTTCACTGTGAAACACTTGAAACTGAAATAATTGGAATGCATTAAAGGGGAAAATGTATTTAAAATGGGTTACTTGTACTACCTGACTCGGGCTTGTCCACAGACTATAATCAAGAATGCAAGACTCTAACATTTTCTTAATACGAGAACGTCATTTCTAGGTCATGTTCATTCATTTACTGTAGGTCTTAGTAGTCACAAGTTTGCATCTCAAGAAATGCAAAATATTGCAAAAGAAAGCTTTCTTAAATGTAGATATTAATAGGAAATAATATATAAAAGTTGACACTCCATTATGTCACCACGACAAACAGAATAGTTTTTTTTGTTTGTTTTTGTGTGTGCAATTTTAAAGATCAATTGCAAAAATATGGAAGAGGTTTTCCTGATCATTTGTAGCTAGCTTTTGCACTTTAAACTGTTAAACAGAAAAAAGCTCATGCATGATTTAATGCCAGAAACTATCAAGTCAACATAAGGAAAGCATATTCAGTTTAAGTACAAAGAATGTATTATTTATCTGCAAAGACGTTCTCTTTTGTTCTACTTTATGTTTTTTACGTTGTGTTTCTGCATCCGTTGCATATGTGTCAGTAGGGGATCTCCAGACCCAGGTACCTATAAATATACATACAATATGTGGCTGATTTGCGTGAGGTTACAGGCTGTTTGCGGAAGATTGTTACTGTGAACACACGAGAGCTAGACAAGCTAGTGTGAAATCAGCAGAAGTGACAATTGTATTTTTGTTTTTTAAATATAAAAAGTTCATATAAAAGCAAATCAATATAAAAACAAACTACTGTGAGGATAGCAAGAGTTTATTCAGAGCAATTAAAACATGACTGCTGACTTTTCCAAACAGAACGCATCAAAACAAGTACAGTGGGGTCCAAAGAGATCACATTGAAAATTTGGGATATTTTTGTTTTGTTTTCATTTCAGTCTTGAAATAATAAGTAGGGCTGTCAATGGATTAAAACATTTTTAAATTAATCAATCAAATTAATCGCATGCATAAATATCTGCTGAGAAAGCACCTCAAAGAACAATAATTTTATATATAATGATTATCTTATATAATCATAAATTGTTATATTTAATTAGTTATAAATATATATATATATATATATATATATATATATATATATATATAAAATGTATAATAATAATACAGATAATTCAAATGCATTACATTATTTTGGCACACAAGTGAAGCATTAAAAAAGACTATAAAAAGTGGCTTTACAATGCAATATATATATTTTATTCATATTATTGAACATAAGCCTATCTTCGGACAAGAGTTCACGTTAATCCATTTTGCAATTGAATATGTCAGTTCAAGATTTATTATAAGTTCTCGTCTAAGGATGCATCAATGTACAGACGGGTGCTTTTGGAGCGTCTCGGTTGCGTCACATCATAAACATACTGTTTTTAGGTTGTGGCGTCAAGTTAAAGGAAGTTTGAAACTTAGAAAAACATGTCTTGAGATCCCTGCCTTTGGATTTGTGCTCCATCAATCTGTTTAAATGCAAGAACATGTTTTCATCTTGTGTTGTCTGCTTTATTGTTCTATGTCCGTATAATCTGCGCTTACTTCCCCCTGGGGAAAACAGGTGGTATCCCAAAATAGAATTGCTCAGATGAAAGGAATATTCCTCATTACAGTCCAGGGACATGATTAATTGCATTACGTAATTTTTTTTTAGACTATTTCTATGTCACTAATCAAATAAGCAAATTTGTGACATGTTAATTCTTTTGTACAAAAGGTCAGATTACTTTACTTCCATTGAAGCACACAAGATGCTCTTCAGAAAATGTTCAAATCACGCTGGATGATATGATCAGCATGAGTGCATGCTTCCATTACAGCAAATGGGGACCATTAAAAATACGAATCAATTCTGAAATTCAAGAAAAATATTCACTTAAACTTTTCACAAGTTGTTATGGGATCATATAATTTGTAGTTAAAAAAAATGTAATTACAAAAAAATACAAAGTACCTGTAGATACATTTCACTAGTGGTCTCAGACTGTTGTACCACACTGTATATACAAATATACATCAGTTTCCTTATGAGACCGTATATTTATAACAGCTCCACTGAAATAATCGATACTGTAAAATTTAATTCTTTACATGAATCATTTAACACTCAACAGTTCGGCAGTACTGTACAGGAAATAGTTTGGTATTGCCAAGTCTGTTGCTGCTACATGCTACCAGCAATACACAGCCAAAGCTGCCCTAATGATCAATATATTAAAGAGATCTGGTGTGAATTCAGAAGTATGCCCAGAACTCAACACTCACAGTATAAGATTATCTGAAGAACGGTCTATCTCTGTTAAAAAATTAAAAAAAGTGTGAACACGTATGCGTGTGTATGTGTGAATTCAGCATTCGATATTTGTGAGAAACAAACTGTTTCTTGACATCTACATACCAATAGGCAAAACACAGCATGGGAAATTGCTGACCTGAAAGTGTTACGATGGCATGCTATCTGCCGGGTGCAAATGAACACACACCACCAGACGAATGTGTGCACAGCGGTGGGTAATTTTGCTGATTTTGCTTACTGCTTACTTTGCTTATCTACAGCGACTTGCAAGACGACTTGGATTGAGATTTGACAAGAAATGTAAAAATGGCTGTTAACATATCTATATGTATGATAACATTTGGCATTCACTGGCCATTGCAGCTGTACATTTTCCCACTCTGTATTATACAGGCTACACAGTGTATACCACAACACATTTTCTGCATAATTATTCAGATTGGAACTTGGAAATGAGTATGCTTCCTGTGAGACCGCACAACCTATCTCATATTCAGACCAAATCTTCCAGCTCATGAGTCCAGGGTTTTCAATCCCTTTCATCTGTACCGATTCAATTCTTGTGCTGACTTATATTGACAACTTTCTTTAAATCACACTAATCGCTATATTGGTGCATAATGCAGTAAATATAAAAAAGCATTTTTTAAAACATATTTTGTCCACTGATTATACATTTCATATGCATATGATTATGTCATCAAGGCCTTTAATTGCCATGTGTACATTCAATTTAATAATTCAATGCTTTAACCTCATCTTCACACTTTGCACTCTCAATAAAACATGATACTTTGGCCAGTAATTGCTTGTCACAAGCAAAAAAAAAAAACTTTACAGTGACACAGGTCAAATGTGGTATCTGTGTGTGTGTGTGTGTTTTCCTGAACAGTGTTAGCATGCTTCAGTAAACGCTGTACCCATCAACACCCTGCCAACCTCAAACTACTCATAACAAAACAGAGAAACGGGTGGGAAAGAGTGAGTTAGAGAAAGGGTGGAGGGCATGAGAAAAAGAGAGAGAAGAAGTGCCCTCTAAATTATTTAGATTAGTTACCTAGATATCACTATATTTTCAAACACACACACACATCTGAGAGAGATATCTGAAACTGACAAAAAAGCAGTAAAGGGAAGAATGGGCAGAGATTGCATGGTAAACACTTAAAAAAAACGAGTATTATTGATAAATGAATCCAAGTTTGAGGTGTTGATCTGATGTGGGTAAAGTCAGATCATAAAGTTTGAGAAGTTCCCCACAAACCGGTCACACCTACTGTATGAGAAATGCTACAAAACACACGACACTCCAGCTGAAATCTTAACAAATGGATGCTATGCCTAAGGTCTGCAAAGCTGTTATTGCTGCAAGTGAACGATTCTCCAATGAACAGAAGGTTTGACGAATACAACCTTTTTTTAAATACTTCTCAATATAAATGTCTTTACTTGAATGGCAGTACAGTATATACACTCACTTAGCACTTTATTAGGAACACAATAATGGTCCTAATAAAGTGCCCGACGTGGTCTTCTGCAGTTGTAGCTCATCCGCCTCAAGGTTCGATGTGTTGTGCATTCGGAGATGCTATTCTGCTCACTACAATTGTACAGAGTGGATATCTGAGTTACTGTAGACTTTCTGTCAGCTCAACCAGTCTGACCATTCTCCGTTGGCTTCTCTCATCATCAAGGTGTTTTCGTCCACAGAACTGCCGCTCACTGGATGTTTTTTGTTTTCGCACCATACATTCTTCATACATTTCTCTTTACATTCTAGAGACTGTTGTGTGTGAAAATCCAGGGAGATCATCAGTTACAGAGATATTAAACCAGCCCGTCTGACACCAACAATCATGCCATGGTCAAAATCAATGGGATCACATTTTTTCCCCATTCTGATGGTTGATGTGAACATTAACTGAAGCTCATGGCCCATATCTGCATGATTTTATACATTGCACTGCTGCCACACGATTGGCTGACCCTAAGAAAATTCTCAGTCTGTGTCCAAATATATAAGAGACTGGGCTAGTTTTCAGACTGTTTCTTCAGTGAATATTTCATAGAATTA